>NC_059181.1:61550396-61673571 GCF_019923935.1 Bubalus bubalis
CACCACGTAGGTGGCATCCAATCAGAGATGCAAATGCTAGAGAAGCGGCTGAGAGCAAAAGAGCTTTGAGGCCAGACTTCTAGAATGCAAAGCTCAGTTACCACATCCTTACCTCTGCAAACTTGTGCAAGGTGCTTAACCTCCCCATGTCTCAGAGTCCTTGTATGCAAAATGGGGCCACCTATCTCGGGTTATGTTGTGGGGGATTAGAGAGATAATAGGCATAAGAGCTTAGCACAGTGGCTGGTACATAGTAAGCACCCAATCAGTAGTAACTGCTGTTACAAGGGAGCCTGTAGTAGGGAAGGGAAGGACCATTTTTGCTGAGAGATTGTCTGACCAGTGTGGCATAATGGCTAGAGGGGAATGGGTCAGAGTTCTTTGTATGGCCTTTGTCCCTGTGGAAATCTGGGGCTTGAGCTATCTGTAGTGGTCATTCTGGTTGCCCAGGCACAGCTTTGCTCTTTCACTTGGCATCGTCTCTAATGAGAGAGTGCCATACCTTAGGCATCTTGCCTGATGTCCTGACAAGCCAGGATGAATAGGCCTCAGGTGTCCACCAGGCTGATGTGGTGGCATGGGTGGAGGTGCTGGCTAGAGTCTTGCCAGGGGTCATGCAGTGATGCTCAGGTGATGCTTTTAGTCACTTCTAGGACTGTGGAGACTGGTCCTGGAACTCTGTCAGTGCCCAGTGAGCATAGAAATGGGCCTGCATCTGCTGCTGAGGGGCTTGTAAACTGCAGCCAGGCCCCAGCCCAGTGATGTTTCTCAGGTCCTGAAATGGGAAGTCACTGGTGAGCTCTGTGTCCCCAGGCTGATGGTTGTCAGTCAGTAGTTCCGGCTTCCCCTCATCATTAGAATCTGACAGCAGAATCCCTAGGAATGCAGGCCTGTTCTCAGGCAGTCCACAACTGCTCCAGGCTGTGCTGGTTGCTGCTCAAATCCACAAACTTCCAAAGTCCTACCAAGTTGGCCTTCTCAGTCATGAACTCTTTCCTCTGCTGAGTCATCAGAATGGTAGCCCTAATAACAGCAATGCATTATCAAGCACATCCTGGGGAGGCAGAACAGCCTTGTGAAGAAGTGGGCTTTAAAGTTAGCTAGACCTGAAGTCCAATCCAGACACTGACAATCTATTCAACACCTTTATTTAATACTCATATGTTAAAATATGGAATAAAATGGCTTTTAGTCTGTATGTAGAACTGTCCAACAATCAATTTTAGAACATTTTCATTACCTCAAAGAGAAATTCCAACCTATTAGCAACCATTCCTCATGTCCCAACCCTTGTGAAAGAACACCAGACCAAAAAGTAGTTAAAACAGTAAAAGCAGATTTTATTCAGAAACTATTGCAATAGGGGAAACCAGATCTCAGTATAGAACTGGGCTCAATTCCAAATATAGCAAGGACAAGTGGGGATTTATAGCTAAGGAACTGGTTGGGGGCGGGGGCTGATGAATGGAAAATTACTAAAAAGAGATGTCACCAGTAAGGAGATTCTTGTTAAACTGATCTAACAGGATTCTTATTGAAGGTAAGCAGGGTAATCAGATATCACCTGGGGGATAATGGAGCCTAAGGAATATGATACCAAGGGTGATCAGATATTCTGAAAATTCCGAAAGAATTGGGAATACCAGACCACCTGACCTGCCTCCTGAGAAATCTGTGTGCAGGTCAAGAAGCAACAGTTAGAACTGGACATGGAACAAGGAACTGGTTCCAAATCGGGAGAGGAGTACGTCAAGGCTGCATATTGTCACCCTGCTTATTTAACTTATATGCAAAGTACATCATGAGAAATGCTGGGCTGGAAGAAGCACACACTGGAATCAAGATTGCTGGGAGAAATATCAATAACCTCAGATATGCAGATGACACCACCCTTATGGCAGAAAGTGAAGAGGAACTAAAAAGCCTCTTGATGAAAGTAAAAGAGGAGAGTGAAAAAGTTGGCTTAAAGCTCAACATTCAACTAAGATCATGGCATCCAGTCCCATCACTTCATGGGAAATGGGGAAACAGTGGAAACCGTGGCAGACTTTATTTTGGAGGGCTCAAAAATCACTGCGGATGGTGACTGCAGCCATGAAATTAAAAGATGCTTACTCCTTTGAAAGAAAGTGTTGGCTGACCTAGACAGCTTATTAAAAAGCAGAGACATTATTTTGCCACCAAAGGTCCATCTAGTCAAGGCTATGGTTTTTCCAGTGGCCATGTATGGATGTGAGAGTTGAACTATAAAGAAAGCTGAGTGCTGAAGAATTGATGCTTTTGAACTGTGCTGTTGGAGAAGACTCTTGAGAGTCCCTTGGACAACAAGGAGATCCAACCAGTCCATCTTAAAGATCAGTCCTGAGTGTTAATTGGAAGGACTGATGTTGAAGCTGAAACTCCAAAACTTTGGCCACCTGATGTGAAGAACTGACTCATTGGAAAAGACCCTGATGCTGGGAAAGATTGATGGCAGGAGGAGAAGGGGATGACAGAACATGAGATGGTTGGATGATATCACCGACTCAATGGACATGCTGCTAAGTCACTTCAGTCGTGTCCAACTCTGTGCGACCCCATAGACAGCAGCCCACCAGGCTCCCCCGTCCCTGGGATTCTCCAGGCAAGAACACTGGAGTGGGTTGCCATTTCCTTCTCCAATGCATGAAAGTGAAAAGGGAAAGTGAAGTCGCTCAGTCGTGTCTGACCCTTAGCGACCCCATTGACTGCAGCCTACCACGCTCCTCCGTCCATGGGAGTTTCCAGGCAAGAGGACTGGAGTGGGTTGCCATTTCCTTCTCCGCAATGGACATGAGTTTGGGTAAACTCTGGGAGTTGGTGATGGACAGGGAGGCCTGGCATGCTGCAGTCCATGGGGTCGTAAAGAGTCAGACACGACTGAGAGGCTGAACTGAACTGTGATCAGATGTTAAGACTGGGAGATTCTTGCTAAAACTAAGTTATGAAGGCCTGAGAACAAGGCCAAAGGACAAGGCCTAGTCAAGAAAAGGACTTGGAGGAACTGATTAAAGTTTGGTCAAGGAGAAAGTCCTTGCCACCCCTCCAGCTCCTGGCAACAACCTATCTGTGTTCTGTCTGTACAGATTTACCTATCCTATTAAATTTCATATAAATGGAATCATACAATATATGGCTTCTTTCACGTAGCTTAATGTTTTCCAGGTTCGTCCATGTTGTAGCATCTATCAGTATTTTCTTTTGATTGTAAAATAATATTCTACTGCATGAATATTCTGTAATTTATGTATTTATTTTTTAGCTACTGGGCATTTTGATTGTTTCCACTTTTGGCTATTACTAATACTGCTGTGTGAAGATTTGTGGACAAGTGTATAAGTTTTCTGTGAACATGTTTTCATTTGCTAGGAGTGAAATTTCTGGGTTATATGGTAACTTAAACTATTTGAGAGACCACCAGACAGTTTCCCACAGTGGTGGCACCAGTTTACATTCCAACCAGCAGTAGACTCTTATTTCATTTTCTCCATATCCTCACTAACACTTGTTATTATTTTTCTTTTTGATTATAACAATCCTAGTGGGTATTTCAATGTGCTTTTGATTTACATTTCCATGATGGTTAACATGTTGAACATCTTTTCATGGGCTTATTGACCATCTGTGACTCTTCTTTGGAGACATGTTTATTCAATTCCTTTGCCAGGTTTTTAATTGGGTTATTTATTTTTTATTATTTCTTTGTAAGGGTTCACTATATATTCTAGATATAAATCCCTTATCAGATTTGCAAATATTTTCTCCCTTTCTGTGGCTATCCTTTCACTTTCTTGCTGGTACACTTTGAATCAAAACAGTTTTTAATTTTTATGAAGTCTAACTTATCTGTGTTTTATTTTGCCACTTGTGCTTTTGGTATCATTTCTAAGGATATGGAGATTAACTCTTAGGTTTCCTTCTAACAGTTTTATACTTTTTGCATTTACATTCGGGTCTGTGATGCATTTGGAGTTAACTTGTGTGTATGCTGTGAGGTAGGGGTTCAACTTCATTCTTTTGCATGTGGGTTTCCAGTTGTTCCAGCGTTATTTGTTAAAGACATTATTCTTTCCCCCATTGAATAGTATTGACACTCTTCTTGAAAATCAATTTACCATAAATGCAAGAGTTTATTTCTTACTTCTCAATTCTATCCCATTGAGCTCAATGTCTATTCTAATGTTAGTACAACACTGCCATGATTATTGTAGCTTTGTAGTAAGTTTTGAAATCAGGAAGTGTGAGTTCTCCAACTCTTTTCTTCCTGTTTAAGATTCACTATTCTGGGTTCCTTGTATTTCCATATGATTGTAAGCATCAGCTTGTCTAATTCTGAAGAAAAAAAAAAAACCTAGTTGAGATTTTGGTAGGGATTGGGTAGGATCTGTGGATTAATTCAGAAGTATTATCACAATATCAAGATTTCCAATTCTTGAACATGGATGTCATTCAATCTTTTTAGGTCTTCTTCTATTTGTTTCATCAATGTTTTACAGTTTTCAGTGTACAAGTCTTATACCTCTTTTGTTAAATTTATACCTAAGTATTTACATAGTTATAATAAGAATTTTCTTAATTTCTTTTCAGATTATAAGTTTATAGAAATACAATTAATTTTTGTATATTGACCTTGAATTCTGCAACTTGGCAGAACTTATTTGTTAACTCTAACAGATTTGTGTGTGTCTGTGTGTGTATTTCATAGGATTTCCTTACAAAGAGGATCATGTCATCTGTAAATAAAGTTTTAATTCTTTTTTCTAAATTGGATGCCTTTTATTTGATTTTTCTTGCATTATTTTCTTGGCTTAAACTTCCAGTACAATGTTGAATATAAGTGGTGAAAGTAGACATCCTTGGTTTGTTCTTGATCTTAGGAGAAGAACTTTTGATGTGGGTTTTTCATATATATCCTTTATCAGATTGAGGAAGCCCCCTCCTATTCCTGGTTTGTTTCATCTTTGTACCATGAAAGGGTGTTGGATTTTTGCCAAATACTATCTCTGCATCTACGAGATAATCATGTGAATTCTTTTTCTTCATTATATTTATATGGTATATTACATCAATCAGTTTTCATATGTTGAACCAACCTTGAATTCTTGATATAAATCCCACTGGGTCATTGTGGATAATCCATTTTAAATGCTGCCAAATTATATTTGTCATTATTTTGTTGAGAACTGTTATGATTGTATTCACTGAGAGATATTGGTCTGTAATATTCTTTTTTTGTGGTGCCTTTGTCCGACTTTGTTATCAGGACAGTACTGTTGCCAAAGAATCGGTTGGGAAATGTTCTCTATTCTATTTTTTGGAAAAATCTGCAAAGGTTTGATATTATTTCTTCTTTAAACATTTGGTAGAATTCACCAGTGAAACCATTTTGCCCTAGTCTTTTCTTTGTGGGTAGTTGCTGTTGTTTTTAATTCATTCTCTTTATTTTTTTTTCTCGTTTCATACATGATATTTTACATGTTTCAATGCCATTCTCCCAAATCTTCCCACCCTCTCCCTCTCCCACAGAGTCCATAAGACTGTTCTATACATCAGTGTCTCTTTTGCTGTCTCGTACACAGGGTTATTGTTACCATCTTTCTAAATTCCATATATATGCGTTAGTATACTGTATTGGTGTTTTTCTTTCTGGCTTACTTCACTCTGTGTAATAGGCTCCAGTTTCATCCACCTCATTAGAACTGATTCAAATGTATTCTTTTTAATGGCTGAGTAATATTTTTACAGTTTTTTTCAGATTATCAACTTCTTCCTAGGTCTATTTCAGTAGTTTGTATCTTTCTAGGAAGTTGTCCATTTCATCAAAGTTGTCTTGTTTGTTTGCATACAGTTATCTGTAGTATTTCTTTGTAATTCATATATATCTAAAAGGTTAGTAGTGATGTCTCCTCTTTCTTCCCTGATTTTAGTAATTTGAATCCTCTCTGTTTATTTCTTAACCTTGCCAAAAGTTTGCTAATTTTCTTTATCATTTCAAAGAACTAACTTTTGGTTTCATTGCTTTCTGCTATACATTTTCTACTTTGTTTTATTATTTCCATTCTAATCTTTATTATTCTCTTCCTTCTTTTTGTTTTTAGTTTGCTCTTCTTTTTTCCAGCCAAACACTGCCAATTTTCTTTCTGTGTCATCCTGGGTAAGAAATTTTATCTCTCAAAGCCTTAGTTCCTCATTTGTAAAATGCTAGGGACTACCATAGAGAATTGTTGAAAGGATGAAATGAGATAATGGGGTTCAGGCTTAGTACTGAGCCTGAACACAAAGTCAGTGTTTAATAAGTGGTAATTCCTGTTACTTTTTTGCTTCAGGTCCTGGACTTAGCACTTTATTTTATTTTTGCAACACTGTAATTATGATCCATCCTGTCTTACAAGAATAGAATTAGTTATAGGATTAAAAAAGAAATCTTTTACTTATGGCCAACCCAAACACATTTGAAATCTAGAAAATGATGTAAACCATTTCTCCACTGTTGCCAGCTAATAGTCATTTAGTCCATAGAGTTTGCCTCAGGTTAGTACCTAGAAGGCTTTCATCCCTCAGTGCCCCTCTTTCTTTCCTCTGTTACTCCTTTACCCCCACTTCCACCCCCATGGCCTGGCCCTCTTCTTCTATCATTTGTTGTGGTCAAAGATGGCAAGATCTGTTGCCTCCATGTGGCCAAGACCAGCAGGAAAGACTCTTGGCTCCGAGAGAAGAGGGGACCTTTGCATTGTTCAGATGAAGTACCTCTGGACCAACATGACTCTCTATTGCTATCCATTCCCTCTTGTTTAAAAA
Organism: Bubalus bubalis; assembly: GCF_019923935.1. Lineage (NCBI taxonomy): Eukaryota > Metazoa > Chordata > Mammalia > Artiodactyla > Bovidae > Bubalus > Bubalus bubalis. The sequence goes on from NC_059181.1 coordinate 61,557,213, forward strand.
AAAAAAAAAAAAAACACCAGTACATTATTGTGGTAAATGGTCTCCTCCTCATCTGAGATGAAGTTGGGGAAAAATATTTGGAGTGACTTATGATGTGAAGAGACCCCCTCTTTTTTCACCAGGAGTAATGATGATAAGGAACAAGCATCCCAGTGGAACCCTTTGGTGGTGATGCTGGTATAGTCACTAAGTTGTGTCCGACTCTTCTGACCCCATGGGCTGTAGCCCGCCAGGCTCCTCTGTCCATGGGATTTTCCAGGCAAGAATACTGGAGTGGGTTGCCATTTCCTTCTCCAGTGGAACCCTTTGTGCCCTTGCAAAGAAGAGTACTGCCACCTGCTTCAGTGAGTTAGGAGAGTCTGGGGCGGCAGTGGACATCAGAAGTCTCAGTACATGAGGCAGCAGCTAGTCACATGAGATGGGTCTTTGGCTTTGTTAGCTAACTTCAGGTTAGTCATCATGTTGGATTTCCCAACATTGCTCTGAGAAGGACTGTCCCTGGATTCCCAGTTGCACATTAAGACCATTCTCTTCTGAAGAACACTAGTTGCATTCTTGTCACAGAAACATCTCCCAGTTCAAACTCTGAAGTTACTGGAAACGGTTCTGTAGGAGGAGGCTTGCTAATTCCTGGTGCTTTGGAAAGAGTTACTGACCCTTATCAAAGACGAAAGAGCCTCCTGAAAATTTGTCCCACCACTTCACTATCTTCCCCCACGTTCTCCTTTTTTGAGCAGCTTCGAGAAAAAAACAGTAATCTGATAATCATTGCTCTGAGTTGGGAGTATCTCCTTTCCTAATTAGGACTTCCCTGGTGGCTCAGACGGTAAAGTGTCTGTCTACAATGCCGGAGACCTGGGTTCAATCCCTGGTTTGGGAAGATCCCCTAGAGAAGGAAATGGCAATCCATTCCAGTACTATTGCCTGGAAAATCCCATGGACAGAGGAGCCTGGTAGGCTACAGTCCATGGGGTCGCAAAGAGTCAGACACAACTGAGCGACTTCACTTTCACTTTGACTTTTCACCTTTCCTAATTACTTCTCTGATGGGTAAAGTCTGTTATGATGTATTAAGTCAGTGATTCTCAAAGTGTGGTCCCTAGGCCAGCAGTATCAGCATTCACCTGGAAGCTGGCTGGAAATGCAAGTTCTCGGCCTCACCCCAGACCTACTCAATCAGGAATTCTGGCATGGGCCTTAGCCATCTGTATTTTAACAATTCCTCCAGGCAATGCTGATACTGCTTGAGTTTTTAAAATCATTGCGTAATGAGTCCAGCTTCCGTTCCCTCTTCCAGCTACACTTTGTAAGGTGGTAAGCATTCTAACCAGTTCAGTACTCAATACAGAATTGCTGTCCAGCGATACAGTAGCGTTTACATGTTGTAGCAAAACCTGATCTCTGAGCAGTCGTTTGGGCGCCTCCACAGGTGCTTCAGTGGTTTTCCTTTATGTCTGGGGGCTGTGTTGCCACCATCGCCTGCCTATCGGCAGATGGGGGCATGCTTCTTAGCTTATCTGGAAACAGGGCCCTTATCCACCCATCTGGGCCCTTGCCACTGATCCCAAACTGGTGGTCAGATAGGGCTCCCTTACAAATATCAGGAAGGCAGGTAGGAAACTGGGAGCATCCTCCTTGTAGCATTATATACATAGACTCAAAAGCCCAGGTACTCATTCTACCTGTTTCTGTTTTGACCAGAGGGACCCCTCCATGTTTATTGAAGTTCTTTAAATTTCAATTCAGGGAATTTTTCGATAATGACAGGAGTACTTATCACTTTTTAATTCCTGCCAATTGAAATAATTTCCATTGCAACCATCTCTCAAACTCTCTCATGGGCAGAACGCATCCAAGCAAAAATGCCTCCCAGCACACCTGTGCCATCATGGATGCTCTCTGATTCCAGGTAAGGCTCACCAGGCATGACAAGTGGCAATACACCTTATGTTGCCCAGGCAACGACCATCTTATTCTAAAGGAAAAGATTAATTCATTCTAGGGATTTGGTAGCTGATTTATTTTCTTATTTTCTTATGGGTTACTCACAAAGGCAATGGTTTTACTGAATACTTGAGACACAGTTATCACATTTTGCCTGAATTTCCTGTTATTTTAGATCAAAGAAACTTCATTAGCTCTATATCCATTCCTTCCCCAAATTGTTCAGTGTTATACATTGCCCATGTATCATCATATCATATTTCTGAGGTCTTCCACCCACCTCAATGGCATGTTCAGGGCCACTGTAGCACCTTATGCAATATTCTGCTCTTTAGAGAATATGCCTTTCCTACCACTCATGCTTTGGGAGATAGCCTTTACAATCCCCACCGAAGGGCATATTCTTTTATACTTCCTCTACAGCCTGAAGTTCCAAATTGTACCACTAAAATGTGTCCTTTTCCATCAAGGGAAGTGAAACTTGCTTAAATCAACAGAATTCATATCTGTTCTGGACACAGATTACAAGAGTAACTTAAGTGAGAATTCATGCCCTTCTTGTTTAGAGAGAGACCACTTTTTAAATCAATCATGCGTGGACTTCACAGGCGAAAGGCCCTACATCTCTGTTACTTACCAGCTGATAATGAATACTGCTAAGGCAGCCACCCAATAACATTCAATTTAGCACTGTTAAGAACATAAATTAGAGAAGTGATATCCAGATTTGGAAGAGTAATAATTTGTCCATGATATTTCACTTCAAGCTGAAAACTCAAGTTTCTCTAGTTACTGGAGTTGTATGCTTGGTCCATCCATTTTTAAACCTTCCTGTTTAGTAACAAATATCTTTATAGCTATAATTTTTTCTGAGTACAACTTTGGCTGCTTCCCACAGATTTTGATGTCTCCAAATAATTTGCAATTTTCATTTTCATTTTCTCCTTAACTGTCAAATTATTTGGAATATTTTTGAATATACTAATGTATGAATATTTATCTTTCTATTATTGATCTTTTATTGCATTATGATCAGTACATATGGTCAGTATAACATAATTTTTTAATTATCAAGACAGTCAATTTGTATAAAAACTCCACATGCATCTGGAAAAATGCGTATTTTTAACTGCTAGGTGCAAAGTTTTATATCTATACCTACTATTTACATCATCAAGCTTGTTAGTATTGTTAACACCTCTATATTCTTAATGTTTTATCCAGTTATCTTTCCATTTCTAAGAGTGGTGTGTTTAAGTCTCCTGCTTTAATTATGGAATTGTTAACACTTCTTTGCAATTTTTATCTTGTATATTTTGGTACTACTTTTAAGGTGCATATTATTATATGTTGATCTTTCTGGAGAATGGTTCTTTGAATCAACATGAAATTTCCCTTTTTGTTCCTTTTAATGCTATTTCATCTGCTAATAACAATGTTTACTTTCTTTCTATTAGCTATTTGTCTGGCATATCATTTTCTATTCCTTTATATTTTCAACCTTCCTGTGTCATTTTATTTTAGCTATTATTTTTCTTTTATACCCAAGCTAGAATCTCTGTGATTTAACAGGTGAATTCAGCCTTTTCACATATCTATTTTTACTACTGATGTGTTTGGACTTAAATCTGCTTTATTTTGTGTTTATTATTTACCTTGTTTCTGCTTTTTTTCTGAACTGAAGAAAAAGTTTTCTTTTCTCATCATTTTCTCTACCGATTTGAACCTAAACATTTGAAAAGAAGGAGGAAGCTCAGAAAGTATTTAATTCAAGGTCACACACTTAAAGTGTGACTTGGTGACTTTTAAGTGACTTTGCCAAGATTAAAGCCCAGTTTTAATTGACTCCAAAGCCTACTTTCTCATGTCTTTTCTGGAATGAGGCAGGGTATAAATAAACAAACTTAAAATCTGGGACTCTTTCTGGGACTTCCCTAAGACTCTGTGCTTCCACAGCAGGAAGCGCAGGTTCAATCCCTGGTTGGGGAACTAAGATCCTTCATGCCCCACCGACAAAAGAAAATCTGGGCTCTTTCTAATTCAGATAATAATAGCTAACCATTATTGAGAGCTTACTATGTGAAAGGGGCTTCCCTGATAGTTCAGTTGGTAACGAATCCTCCTGCAGTGCAGGAGACCCTGGTTCGATTCCTGGGTTGGGAAGACCCACTGGAGAAGGGATAGGCTACCCACTCCAGTGTTCTTGAGCTTCCCTTGTGGCTCAGCTGGTAAAGAATCCGCCTGCCTGGGTTTGATCCCTGGGTTGGGAAGATCCCTTGGAGAAGGGAAAGGCTACCCACTCCAGTATTCTGCCTGGAGAATTCCATGGACAGTATTCCATGGAATACTGAACTGAACCGAACCATACCACTCCAATATATAAATCCCACCAATGTTTGTGGTTATATTAAAAAATAGTCATCTTTTGAAGTTATATATAAAGTATTTATGGATTAAAGGATACGTTACCTGGATTATGATTATTAATTCAATGTGTATGGGAGGAGTGGCGGGTACAAATGAAACAAGATTGGTCCTATGTTAATTCTTGAAGCTGGGTGGTATTAGAGCCATGGCTCTAATTCAGACAATAATAGCTAACCATGATTGAGAGCTTACTATGTGCCAGACACTATTTCAAAGAACTTCCCACTTTAGATACCTCATTGTTACCAATTTGAACAGAGAGTAAGCACAATGTACCTGTGAGTTATACTGGGCAAGACTGTTCCCTGCCCAGTATTAGAGGAATCTATCTCTTCTACATGGACATAGCAGCAAAGGTGAGCACTTATCTTCCCAAGCATGCTAGGTGACCCACTAATCTCCATCTGGGGAGTCATTCATTTTTTCATTTAACCAAAATTCACTGAATACCTCAATGTACTAGGTACTAGCTTCTGCCCTCTTGGAGCTTATAGTTTAATGAGGAAGGCAGATAACAAACAAGAAAAAATGTTAAGTTTTCAGGTAGTGGTAAGTTTTATAAGAAAATAGAATAGAGTGGTCAGAGGGTGGGAGCTACTTTAGATGGTATAGTCAGGTAAGATTATCTATATGAGGAGACCTGTCTATATTTAGAGGGAGCTCTAAAGAGTACACTTTTGTGTCTCACTATAACAAAAGGTTTTCAGAGAAGGCTTCTCTAAGGAAGAGATATTGAATCTGAGAAGCTGAATAATGAAAAGGAACAAATCATGTAGCCATGGGGGCAGGCATTCCAGGTAGAAAGAACATGTCTTGAGGGGGATGTTGGTGTGTTTAAGGCAAAGCAAGAAGGCTCATATGGCTAAAGGAAAGTAGACATACAGGGAAGTGGTGGGAGATGAAGTCAGAGAGGTGGTTAGCAGCAAGATTAAGTAGGGCTTCTTAGGCCATGGTTACGAGTTGATTTTGTTCTAAGAATGGTAGGAGCCTTTAGAGGGTTTTGTTGCTGCTGCTACTGTTTTGCTTGTGTTGTTTTATTTTGCTTCTAATCATGGAATTTTTCAAACATATAACAAATTAAAAAGAGTCATATGATGAACCTCCATGGACCTACCACCCAGCTTCAAGAATTAACATAGGACCAATCTCGTTTCATTTGTACCCACCACTCCTCCCATACACATTGAATTGATAATCATAATCCAGGTAAGATATCTTTTAATCCATAAATACTTTATTCAGTTCAGTTCAGTCGCCCAGTCATGTCCGACTCTGTGACTCCATTCAAAAGATGACTATTTTTTAATATAACCACAAACATTGGTGGGATTTATATACTGGAGTGGTATGGTTCAGTTCAGTTCAGTCTCTCAGTTGTGTCCAACTCTTTGTGACCCATGGACTGCAGCACGCCAGGCTACTCTGTCCATCACCAACTCCTGTAGCCTACTCAAGCTTATGTCCATCGAGTTGGTGATGCCATCCAACCATCTCATCCTCTGTTGTCCCCTTCTCCTCCAGCCTTCAATCTTTCCCAGCATCAGGGTCTTTTCCAGTGAGTCAGTTCTTCTCATCAGGTGGCCAAAGTATTGGAGTTTCAGCTTCAACATCAGTCCCTCCAATGAATATTCAGGACTGATTTCCTTTAGGATAGACTGGTTGGATTTCCTTGTTGTCCAGGGGACTCTCAAGAGTCTTCTCCAACACCACAGTTCAAAGCTTCAATTCTTCAGTGCTCAGCTTTCTTTATAGTCCAACTCTCACATCCATACATGACCACTGGAAAAACAATAGCCTTGACTAGATGGACCTTTGTTGGCAAAGTAATGTCTCTGCTTTTGAATATGCTGTCTAGGTTGGTCATAACTTTTCTTCCAAGGAGCAAGCGCCTTTTAATTTCATGGTTGCAATCACCATCCGCAGTGATTTTGGAGCCCAGAAAAATAAAGTCTGTCACTGTTTCTCCATCTATTTGCCATGAAGTGATGGGGCCAGATGCCATGATCTTACTTTTCTGAATGTTGAGTTTCAAGCCAACCTTTTCACTCTCCTCTTTCACTTTCATCAAGAGGCTCTTTAGTTCCTCTTCTCTTTCTGCCAGAAGGATGGTGTCATCTGCATATCTAAAGTTAATGATATTTCTCCCAGAAATCTTGATTCCAGCTTGTGCTTCATCTAACCCTGAATTTCTCATGATGTACTCTACATATAAGTTAAATAAGCAGGGTGACAATATACAGCCTTGACATACTCCTTTCCCGATTTGGAACCAGTCTGTTGTTTCATGTCCAGTTCTAACCGTTGCTTCTTGACCTGCACACAGATTTCTCAGGAGGCAGGTCAGGTGGTCTGGTATTCTCATCTCTTGAAGAATTCTCCACAGTCTGCTGTGATCAAAACAGTCAAAGGCTTTGGCATAGTCAATAAAGCAGAAGTAGATGTTTTTCTAGAACTCTCTTGCATTTTTGATGATCCAATGGATGTTGGCAATTTGATCTCTGGTTCCTGTGCCTTTTCTAAATCCAGGTTGAACATCTGGAAGTTCATGGTTCACGTACTGTTGAAGCTTGGCTTGGAGAAGTTTGAGTATTACTTTGTTAGCGTGTGAGATGAATGAGATCAGGATCTAAAAATATTTGCACCCTGAGCACGTCCTGGCCCTCTAATTACAGGCTTCACTGTTTGATTCCCCAACCACCATCATAATCACAGACCATATAGGAAAACCTAACAGAACTTCTTCCATGTGACACCCTCTTCCAACAACACAAGAGAAGACTCTATACATGGACATCACCAGATGGTCAACACCAAAATCAGATTGATTATATTCTTTGTAGCCAAAGATGGAGAAGCTCTATATAGTCAGCAAAAACAAGACCAGGAGCTGACTGTGGCTCAGACCATGAACTCCTTATTGCCAAATTCAGACTTAAATTGAAGAAAGTAGGGAAAACCACCAGACCATTCAGGTATGACCTAAATCAAATCCCATATGATTATACAGTGGAAGTGAGAAATAGAGTTAAGGGCCTAGATCTGATAGATAGAGTGCCTGATGAACTATGGAATGAGGTTCGTGACATTGTACAGGAGACAGGGATCAAGACCATCCCCATGGAAAAGAAATGCAAAAAAGCAAAATGGCTGTCTGGGGAGGCCTTACAAATAGCTGTGAAAAGAAGACAAGCAAAAAGCAAAGGTGAAAAGGAAAGATATAAACATCTGAATGCAGAGTTCCAAACAATAGCAAGAAGAGATAAGAAAGCCTTCTTCAGCGATCAATGCAAAGAAATAGAGGAAAACAACAGAATGGGAAAGACTAGAGATCTCTGCAAGAAAATCAGAGATACCAAAGGAACATTTCATGCAAAGATGGGCTTGATAAAGGACAGAAATGGTAGGGACCTAACAGAAGCAGAAGATATTAAGAAGAGGTGGCAAGAATACACAGAAGAACTGTACAAAAAAGATCTTCACGACCCAGGTAATCACGGTGGTGTGATTACTGACCTACAGCCAGACATCCTGGAATGTGAAGTCAAGTGGGCCTTAGAAAGCATCACTATGAACAAACCTAGTGGAGGTGATAGAATTCCTGTTGAGCTATTCCAAATCCTGAAAGATGATGCTGTGAAAGTGCTGCACTCAATATGCCAGCAAATTTGGAAAACTCAGCAGTGGCCACAGGACTGGAAAAGGTCAGTTTTCATTCCAATCCCAAAGAAAGGCAATGCCAAAGAATGCTCAAACTACCGCATGATTGCACTCATCTCACATGCTAGTAAAGTAATGCTCAAAATTCTCCAAGCCAGGCTTCAGCAATATGTGAACCGTGAACTTCCTGATGTTCAAGCTGGTTTTCGAAAAGGCAGAGGAACCAGATATCAAATTGCCAACATCCGCTGGATCATAGAAAAAGCAAGAGAGTTCCAGAAAAACGTCTATTTCTGCTTTAGTGACTATGCCAAAGCCTTTGACTGTGTGCATCACAATAAACTGTGGACAATTCTGAAAGAGATGGGAATACCAGACCACCTGATCTGCCTCTTGAGAAATTTGTATGCAGGTCAGGAAGCAACAGTTAGAACTGGACATGGAACAACAGACTGGTTCCAAATAGGAAAAGGAGTACGTCAAGGCTGTATATTGTCACCCTGCTTATTTAACTTATATGCAGAGTACATCATGAGAAACGCTGGACTGGAAGAAACACAAGCTGGAATCAAGATTTCCGGGAGAAATATCAATAACCTCAGATATGCAGATGACACCACCCTTATGGCAGAAAGTGAAGAGGAACTAAAAAGCCTCTTGATGAAAGTGAAAGTGGAGAGTGAAAAAGTTGGCTTAAAGCTCAACATTCAGAAAACAAAGATCATGGCATCCGGTCCCATAACTTCATGGGAAATAGATGGGCAAACAGTGGAAACAGTGTCAGACTTTATTTTTGGGGGCTCCAAAATCACTGCAGATGGTGACTGCAGCCATGAAATTAAAGACGTTTACTCCTTGGAAGGAAAGTTATGACCAACCTAGATAGCATATTCAAAAGCAGAGACATTACTTTGCCAACAAAGGTCCATCTAGTCAAGGCTATGGTTTTTCCTGTGGTCATGTATGGATGTGAGAGTTGGACTGTGAAGAGGGCTGAGCGCCGAAGAATTGATGCTTTTGAAGTGTGTTGGAGAAGACTCTTGAGAGTCCCTTGGACTGCAAGGAGATCCAACCAGTCCATTCTGAAGGAGATCAGCCCTGGGATTTCTTTGGAAGGAATGATGCTAAAGCTGAAACTCCAGTACTTTGGCCACCTCATGCGAAGAGTTGACTCATTGGAAAAGACTCTGATGCTGGGAGGGATTGGGGGCAAGAGGAGAAGGGGACGACAGAGGATGAGATGGTTGGATGGCATCACTGACTTGATGGACGTGAGTCTGAGTGAACTCCGGGAGTTGGTGATGGACAGGGAGGCCTGGTGTCACAAAGAGTCAGACATGACTGAGCGACTGATCTGATCTGATCTGATCTGATACCAGACCTACAGCAAATACCAGCCAAAGCTTGCCATGTGGGAGGCAGCAGATCCATTTAAAAAATTAGGGATGGTCTTCTATAGCACTGGATTAGATATGACTTCTTGAAAAGCATCCATTGTGCAAGTACCTCATCTAGGCATATCTTCTGGCATCAGGCTGTGCCTACTACATTTTCAGAGATACTCTTTTTAATAATGTATGAGGAATAAGGCCATAGTAGTCCAAGATGGGGGCCAAAGAAGACCTTCCCTAATCCCCTGAAAGATTATGCTTCTGTGGAAGTCCTGAGCAAGGCCTTAACCATTCTTAAGAAACCTCAACAAAGGGGGCAGTTTGGCTGGAAAGTAGTAGCTATAAATTTGTAAGTGTGCCCTGCAACTCCAAATATCCTCCATGGTTCACAGGTCCAGCGTTCTAGAAATTAGGACAATGTGATTGGCATTTTCTTACTCTCCCTCCCCTATCTTGAACATCTTTTTCTAGATTGGTCTAGAGATGGACCATGTGGACCATTCAAAGTTAGTTTGACAATTCTATCTACAATCCTCCTATCCACAGAATAATAGCTCAGAATACTCATGGGAGGCAGGAACGCAAGTGTGCTAAGCTATCATGGAGGTTGTAACATTTGGTCTAGGAGGGCATGGAGTTATATTCTGCCTTGTGATTGAGGTTTTTAATCCATTCACATTTGATTTTATGATTGATGTGGTAGCATTCATGTCTGTCATTTTGCTATTTGTTTTCTATACGTCCTATTTCTTTCTTGTTCTTCTGTTCTTCCATTACTGCCTTCTTTGGTATTAAATACATATTCTCTGGCGCTTAGACTGTAAAGAATCCACCTGCCAGTGCAGGAGATCTGGGTTCAATCTTTGGGTTGGGAAGATCTCCTGGAGCAGGGAATGGCAACCCATTCCAGTATTCTTGCCTAGAGAATTCCATGGACAGAGGAGCCTGGCGGGCTATAGTTCGTGGGATCACAAAGAGTCAGACATGACTGAGTGACTTTGACTTTTCACATTCACATATTTCTTAGTCTACCATTAAAGTTCCTTTGCTGTTATTACTATATTTCTGAACAATTTTCTTAATGATTGCTCTGAGGATTACAATGCATGTCTTAAAATAATCTGGCTCAGATTAATACTAACTTAATTCCAATAGTATATAAAAACTATATATTCCAATAAAGCTCCCTCTACCCTTCCTCTTTTGTGATATTATTGTCATTCCTCTATATAGACTGTAACGCCATTAACACAGGTTTGTAATTATTGGTGTATGTGTGCACCTTTTAAATTAGGAGAAAAAAGAGTAAAACTATTTATTTTATACTGCCTTTAAATGTATCTATGTAGTTACCTTTGTCAGCACACTTTATTTCTTTGTATGGATTCAAGTTACCATCTAATGTTCTTTCTTTTCAGCCTGAAGGACTCTCTTTAGTGTTTCTCATAGTGTATATCTACTGGTAACAAATTCTCTTGATCTTTATCTGGGAATATATTTCATTCTTGAGTGATAATTTTTTAAGATATAGAATTATTGACTGGTCCTTTTCTTTCAACATTTTGAATATGCCATTATATTGTCTTCTGACTGCCTTTGTTTCTGATGAAAAGGAAGGGATTTCTTTTATGTGATAAGTTACTTTAACTATGTGATAAGTTACTTTTCTCTTGTAGCTTTTAAGGCTTTCTCTTCTTCTTTGGTTTTCATCAATGTGACTGTGACGTAGATATTTTTCTGTCTGGTAAGAAATCATTCTCCTACTTTGCCTTAGTTGTTTAGACATGGTTTTCTTTACTTCTTTGAATATATTTCTAATACCTGATTTAAAATCTTGACCTAGTTAGTCCAATTCCAGGTTTCCTCATGGAACAGTTTCTAATAACTGCTCTCTTTTTTGCATATGTGCCATACTTTCTTGTCTCTTTGCATGTCTAATAATTTTTTAAAATCTGACATTTAAAGTAATATATAATAACAATTCTAGTATTAGATTCAATTCAGTTTAGTTCAGTTGCTCAGTCGTATCCAACTCTTGCAACCCCATGAACTGCAACACGCCAGGCCTCCCTGTCCATCACAACTCCAAGAGCCTACCCAAACCCATGTCCATTGAGTCTGTGATGCCATTCAACCATATCAACCTCTGTCGTCCCTTCTCCTGCCTGCAATCTTTCCCAGCATCAGGGTCTTTTCAAATGAGTCAGCTCTTCACATCACGTGGCCAAAGTATTGGAGTTTCAGCTTCAACATCAGTCCTTCCAGTGAACACCTAGGACTGATCTCCTTTAGGAAGTATTAGATTACACTCCCCCAAGATTTATTATTGCTGTGTTTTTGTTGCTATTGTTGTTGGGGAGTTGTTGTTGATACTGCTCATTTGTTCAGTGACTTTCCTGGGTTAATTCTGTAGATTTTGTATTCCCTGTGTTCTGGAGCCACTAAGTTCTCAGATAGATTCTTTTAATTTTTGTTTTTATTTTTAAGCCTGGTTTCCTAGTGATCACACCAGCTATAGCTCTCTTCAGTTTCAAAAGTTGTTCTCTTCCCCCTCATTCCTTCAAGCCTACAGTTGATAATACTTTCTTGTTATTTCTAGTCTCTGGGAGCTGTAGCTATGTGAGAGAGACTTCCTGCCAGGAGCTGTAGCATAATAAAGCCATTGCTGAACCATGGCTCACCTGGGAGGAGGCTGGGGAAATAAATAGCCTGATTCCCTTGCCCTCCTGTCCTTTAATCTCTTGCCACTGCCTCTAACTGGCCAAACCCCCTAAACCAGAAAGCAACATATCCTTGATGATGAAGTCAATAGTAGTCAGCCTCCAGATATACAGAGGAAGGTGGAAAAGGATAATCTGATGTATAAAATGTAGGTGTTTTTTCATTTACCTCAGCCAGCATTCTGGCACCTTTCAATCTGTATACTTTGTCTTTCTTGAGCTAAGAAAATATTTCCTTTGTTATTTCTTTGAATAGTTTGGTCTCCCCTAGAAATTTTATTAGATGATTCTTAGAACTTATGGATCTATTATTCCCATCTCTTTATTTTTCTTTCACATTTTCCATTTCTCTGGTTTTTTTTTTTTTTTTTTTTTGGCTGGATTCTAGTAAAAATTTTTGGCTCCATCTTCCAGATCATCAATTAACTCTTCATCTATGCTTATTCTGCTAAGGTATATTGACTGAGTTTTCAATATTTTTATAATCATTTGTCCACTCTCTAAAATCTCTAATTTCCTTTTTCATAAAAACCTATTGATGATTTATAAATGCAATATCCTTCCTTAATTCTCTGAGAATATTACTTATTTTTAGGTCTTATTCTGTTTGCTCTAGTACATGCTTCTTTGAATTTAATTCTGTTTGTGGAGCTCAGTGTCTCTCTTTCATGCTGTTGATTTACCTCAAATGTTAGGTGCTTCTTCACCGAGTGTTCATCTGTCCATGGCATATGTATCTGTTTACAGCACTCTGTATCCAGTGATTATGAGAGATGTGTGGAAAATTCTGCCAAGCAGGATGTATCAGAGTCTGAAATAAGACAAAAGTGACCACTATCACCTTTAATAATTTTGTGGAGTTCTAGCTAATGCAATAAAGAAAAATAAATGAGGTATAAATAAAGGAAAGAAAAACACACATTATTGTTTGCAGAGGATATAATTGTCTATACAGCACACTTAAATGAAATAGTTCAGACAATTTCAGAATCAGGGTGAAGGTGGAGACAATTATATTTCTGTGGCCTGGGGTTATGTTTCCAGGAAGGATGGAAACAACATATTCCTTGTCTCTCCTACTGAATGCAGCTATAAAACATGTATAGAACACATGGAACAGCTATTTAAAAACTGAAAAGTAGGGACTTCCCTGGCAATCCAGTGGTTAAGACTCTGCACTCCCATTGCCAGGAGCACAGGTTCAATCCCTGGTCAGGGAACTAAGATCCCACATGCTGCACAGTGAAGCAAAAAAAAAAAAAAAAAAAAAAAACCCTGAAAAATAAATAGCAAGAGTCACTGATGTGGTGATACATTTACTACTTTTTCCCTTTGCTGTCCTCCAACCTGGACTCAAAGTAGCCCAAAACTCAGAAGTAGGTTTCAGTGTAGACAGAAAGATCTCTAGGAAAGGCCATTTATTTAGTTCAGTCTTCAGGAGAAAGAAAGGGGTCTCCTGGAAGCCACCATGATGGCAGTAGAGTCTTGTAGTCACTTAAAACTCCAAGGGAGGAGGATTTTCCTCTCTGATCAAAGGGGCTGTGATATCAAGAAGGTGGAATGAACCCATTTTGCTTTAATTTCCTTTCTGTGTCATGTTGCCATTGGGCTCCTGACATAAACATAATCATAGGAAATGAATGGCAGAACAGGATAAATTAAGTTCCTACTTTTCCAGCTGGAGGACCAAGAAGGGGCGCCCCCTTAACTGGAAAGTACTTGGGAGACTGCAGAAAGGGAGGAGCTCAGGAAAGTGGCTCCATAAAACTGTCCATGAACTCCTGGGTATGAATCTGATCTTAAATGACATGCCAGAGATATATCACACAAACAGCAATAAAAAGAAACCAGGAATGCCTATATTAATATCAGAAAAAGTGGACCTCAGGGCAGATGAAATTGCAAATAAAAACAGGGGCATTATATGATTAAAGGGGCAAATAACCAAGAATACACAATCCTAAATGTGTATGCAGCTAACAACAGAGCCTCAAAATACATGAAAGAAAAACTGATATTGTAAAGTACTGATGGAGAAATAAACAAATTTACAATTATAGTTGGAGATTTCAACACTCCTCTATCATTAATTGATAAAATTAGTAGACAGAAATTCAGCAAGGATTTAAAACTGAACACTAACAACAACCTATCTAACTGATTTAAGTAAACACTCAATGACAGCATAGCAAACTCTATTTTCAAGTGAACATGGAATATTCAAAAATATATATCACATACTGAGCCATAAAAAAACTTATGAGATTTTACTTCAGAAACCATGGAAGCAAGAAGAGATACAGTGAAATATTTAAAATGTTGAAAGAGAAAGACCTACTAACATGGAATTCTATATTCAGCAAAATGTTTCTGCAACAGTGAAGGAGAGATAAAGACATTCTCAGACAAACAAAAGCCAAGGAGATTTGTCACCCGTCGATCTGCTTCACAAGAGATGTTACAAGAAGTTATTCAGAGAGAAGGCAAATTATAGAGGTCAGAAACTAGTACCTACATGAAGAAAGGACAAGAGTGTAATAATGATGGTAAAATAAAATAGCTTACCTTTATTCTTTTTTAAAACTAAAATATTGCTGAGCGTGCCCTGCCCACCAGAAAAAAAAAGAAAAAAAAAACTAAAATATTGTTTGTGTACAACATAAGTTACACGTGTGCAATGTACAGATATATAGTGATTCACAATTTTTAAAGTCTGTCCTCTATTTATAGTTATTATACAATATTGGCTATATTCCCTGTGTTACACAATATATCCTTGTAGCTTATTTTATATATAATAGTTTGCACCTTTTAATCCCCTAGCACTATATTGCCCCTCCCCGTCCCCTCTCCTCACTGTTAACCCCTAGTTTGTTCTCTGTATCTGTGAATCTGCTTCTTTTTTGTCATATTCACCAGTTTGTGGTATTTTTTAGGTTGCACATATAAGTGATATCATACAGTATTTGTCTTTCTCTATCTGACTTACTTTACTTAGCATAATGCTCTCCAAGTCCATTCATGTTGCTGCAAATGGCAAATTTTCATTCTTTTCATGGCTGAGTGATATTCCATTGTGTGTGTGTATATATTTATATATACACACCACATCTTCTTTATCCATTTCTCTGTTGATGGACATTTGGGTTGCTCCCATGTCTTGGCTATTGAAAATAATACTGATATGAACATTGAGGTGTATGTGTCTTTTCAAATTAGTGCTTTTATTCTTAGTTGGATATATACCCAGGAATGGAATTGCCAGGTCATATGGAAGTTTCACTTTCATTTTCTGAGAAAAAACCATACTATTTTCCACAGTGACTGCATCAATTTTTCTTCTTTTTAACTGAAATAATAGATAACTATTTCTTCAAAATAATAATAATAACAGACATGTAGACCCATGGAACAGTATAGAGAACCCACAAATAAATCCATGTAAATATGGTCAACTGACCTTTGACAAAGGTACCAAGAACTACACAATGGGAAAAGAACTGCATCTCCAACAATTTATATTGGTAAAATTGGACATCTACTTACAAAAGAATGAAATTGGGCCTTTATCTTACACCATACAAAAAACCAATCAAAATAGATTAAAAACTTAAACTTAAGACCTGAAGTGTAAAACCCTAGAAGAAAACATAGGGGAATGATCTTGGTGATAATTTCATGGATATGATACCAAAATCACAGGCAATAAAAATACAAATAAACAAGTGGGTTACATCAAACTAAAAAGCTTCTTCATATCAAAAGAAACCATTAAGAAAATGACAAGGCAGCCATGGGATAAAAAATATATTTACAAACCTTATATCTGACAAGAGGCTAAACTCCAAAATATATAAGCAACTCCTACAACTCAATAACAAATAAACAAAAAAAAGCCTAGTAACTCAATTTAAAAAATGGTCTAAGGACATGAATAGACATTTCCCAAAGAAGATACAAATGGCTAACAAATATATTTTTAAATGCTCAACATCACTAATAATGAGAGAAATGCAAATCAAAATTATCAAAAAACAAAAGACAAGTGTTGGCAAGAATATGGAGAAATCTGAATGCTTGTACACAGATTCTACACTGGTAGGAATGTAAATGGTACAGTCACTATGGAAAATATTATGGAGGCTCCTCAAAAAATTAAAAATAGAATTAGTACTTCTGGTATTTATCCAAAAGAACTGAAGTTAGTATCTTCAGAGATATTAGCATTCCCATGATTATTGCAAGACTATTCACAATAGCCAAGATGTGAAAACAACCTAAATGTCCATCAATAGATGAATGGATAAAGAAAATCATATATACATATATATATATATATATATATATATTCAGCCTTAAAAAAAGAAGGAAATTCTGCAATATATAATATGGATGGACCTTATGTTAAGTAAGACAAGCCAGTCGCAGAAAGAGAAGTACTGCATGATTCCATTTATGTGAAGTATCTAAAATAATCAAATTCATAGAACCAAAAAGTGGAATGGTGGTTATCAGAGGCTGGAGAGAAAGAGAAAATGGGGAGTTACTGATCAATAGGCATAAAGTTTCAGTTAAGCTACTTGAATAAGTTATGGAGATCTGCTAAACACTGTTACTATAGTCAACAATAATGTATTGTACAATTAGAAATTTATTCAGATCAGTTCAGTTGCCCAGTCATGTCTGACTCTTTGCGACCCCATGAACTGCAGCACACCAGGCTTCCCTGTCCGTCACCAACTCCCGGAGCTTGCTCAAACTCATGTCCATCGAGTCACTGATGCCATCCAACCATCTCATCCCCTGTCGTCCCCTTCTCCTCCTGCCTTCAATCTTTGCTCCATCAGGGTTTTATCCAATGAGTAAGTTCTTCACATCAGGTGGCCAAAGTATTGGAGTTTCAGCTTCAGCATCAGTCCTTCCGATGAATAATCAGGACTGATTTCCTTTAAGATTGACTGATTTTATCTCCTTACTGTCCCAGGGACTCTCAAGAGTCTTCTCCAACACCTCAGTTTTAAAGCATCAATTCTTCAGCGTTCAGCTTTCTTTATGGTCCAATTCTCACATGCATACATGACTACTGGAAAAACCATTGCTTTGACTAGACAGACCTTTGTTGGCAAAGTAATGTCTTTGCTTTTGAATATGCCGTCTAGGTTGGCATATTGCCAACCTTGCCTTTTCTTCCTTTCTTCTTGCCTTTTCTTCCTTTCTTCTTGCCTTTTCTTCCTTTCTTCTTGCCTTTTCTTCCTTTCTTCTTGCCTTTTCTTCCTTTCTTCTTGCCTTTTCTTCCAAGGAGCAAGCGGCTTTTAATTTCATGGCTCCAGTCACCAACTGCAGTGATTTTGGAGCCCAAGAAAATAAAGTCTATGACTGTTTCCATTGTTTCCCCATCTATTTGCCATGAAGTGATGGGACCAGATGTCATGGTCTTAGTTTTTTAAATATTGAGTTTTAAGTCATCTTTTTCACTCTCATCAAGAGGCCCTTTAGTTCTTCTTCATTTTCTGCCATAAGGGTGGTGTCATCTGCATATCTGAGGTTATTGATATTTCTCCCAGCAATTTTGATTTCAACTTGTAAAACTCAGCAGTGGCCACAGGACTGGAAAAGGTCAGTTTGCATTCCAATCCCAAAGAAAGGTAATGCCAAAGAATGCTCAAATTATCGCACAATTGCACTCATCTCACACGCTAGTAAAGTAATGCTCAAAATTCTTCAAGCCAGGCTTCAACAGTACGTGAACTATGAACTTCCAGATGTTCAAGCTGGTTGTAGAAAAGGCAGAGTAACCAGAGATCAAATTGCCAACATCCGCTGGATCATCAAAAAAGCAAGAGAGTTCCAGAAAAACATCTATTTCTGTGTTATTGACTATGCCAAAGCCTTTGACTGCATGGATCATAATAAACTGTGGAAAATTCTGTAAAAGATGGGAATACCAGACCACGTGACCTGCCTCCTGAGAAACCTGTATACAGGTAAGGAAGCAACAGTTAGAACTGGACATGGAACAACAGACTGGTTCCAAATAGGAAAAGGAGTATGTCAAGGCTGTATATTGTCACCTTGCTTATTTAACTTATATGCAGAGTACATCATGAGAAATGCTGGGCTGGGGGAAGCACAAGCTGGAATCAGGATTGCCGGGAGAAATATCAATAACCTCAGATATGCAGATGACATCACCCTTATGGCAGAAAGTGAAGAACTAAAGAGGCCTCTTGATGAAAGTGAAAGAGGAGAGTGAAAAGTTGGCTTAAAGCTCAACATTCAGAAAAGTAAGATCATGGCATCTGGTCCCATCACTTCATGGCAAACAGATGGGGAAACAGTGGAAACAGTGTCAGACTTTATTTTTCTGGGCTCCAAAATCACTGCAGATCGTGATTGCAGCCATGAAATTAAAAGGCGCTTGCTCCTTGGAAGAAAAGTTATGACCAACCTAGATATCATATTAAAAAGCAGAGACATTACTTTGCCAACAAAGGTCCATCTAGTCAGGGCTATGATTTTTCCAGTAGTCATGTATGGATGTGAGAGTTGGACTACAAAGAAAGCTGAGCACTGAAGAATTGATGCTTTTGAACTGTGGTGTTGGAGAAGACTCTTGAGAATCCCTTGGACTGCAAGGAGATCCAACCAGTCCATCCTAAAGAAGATCAGTCCTGGGTGTTCATTGGAGGGACTGATGTTGAAGCTGAAACTCCAATACTTTGACCACCTAATGCGGAGAGCTGACTCATTTGAAAAGACCCTGATGCTGGGAAAGATTGAGGGCAAGAGGAGAAGGGGATGACAGAGGATAAGATGGTTGGATGGCATCACTGACACAATGGACATGGGTTTGGGTGGACTCCAGGAGTTGGTGATGGACAGGGAGGCCTGGCGTGCTGCGGTTCATGGGGTTGCAAAGAATCGGACACGACTGAGTGATTGAACAGAACTGTGCTTCATCCAGCCTGGCATTTCATATGATGTAAGTCATACCTGAATCGCCTAGTGGTCATTTTCCCTAGTTTCTTCAATTTAAGTCTGAATTTTGCAATAAGGAGTTCATGATCTAAGCCACAGTCAGCTCCCGGTCTTGTTTTTGCTGACTGTATAGAGCTTCTCCATCTTGGGCTGCAAAGAATATAATCAATCTGATTTTGGTATTGACCATCTGGTGATGTCCATGTGTGGAGTCTTGCCACAATAAACTAAACTAAACTTGGCGCTAGTGATAAAGAACCTAGTTGTGAATGCAGGAGAGGTCAGAGACACTGGTTCGATCCCTGGGTCAGGAAGATTCCCTGGAGGAGGGCTGCACAACCCACTCCAGTATTCTTGCTTGGAGAATTCCATGGACAGAGGAGCCTGGTGGGCTACAGTTCATGGGGTCACAAACAGTCGGACATGACTAAAGAAACTTAGCACACATGCATGCACACTTAGAAATTCGTTAAGAGGGTAAATTTCATGTTAAGTGTTGTTACCACAATAAACTAAACTAATAGTAGCAACAATATATTGGTTGATTATAGTTTATGGATAAGTAAAAAATGATAGTAATGATATAAGGGATGAGAAGAAGAAATTTGGGAATAATGTGTTACAGGGTAACTGTACCAGAATTATTTGAAAGTGGCTTCCCTGGTTGGCTCAGATGGTAAAGAATCTGCCTGCAATGCAGGAGACCTGGTTTGATCCCTGGGTTGGGAAGATTCCCTGGAGAAGGGAATGGCTACCGACTTCAGTATTCTTGCCTGGAGAAGTCCATGGACAGAGGAGCCTGGTGGGCTACAATCCATTCCATGGGGTCACAAAGAGTTGAACACAACTGAGCAGCTTTCACTTTCACTTCTTAACTTAGATTAGCTGTAAATATATATATTGCAAACCCTAGTGCAGTCACTAATTTTTTAATAAAGAAGTACAGTTGACCTTTGAACAACATAGGTTGGAACTGTGTGGGTCCACTTATACATGGATGTTTTAAAATAAATATATACATACTTAAAATATGCATTTAAAATAAATAATATTTAATATTTAAAATTAATACATACAGTACTACATGATGCACGGTTGGTTAAATTCACATATGTGGAACCACATATATGGAAAGTGAAAGTTGCTCAGTCATGTCTGACTCTTTGGACTGTATAGTCCATGGAATTCTCCAGGCCAGAATACTGCAGTGGGTAGCCGTTCCCTTCTCCATGGGATCTTCCCAACCCAAGAATTGAACTCAGGTCTCCCACATTGCGGGCAGATTCTTTACCAGTTGAGCCACCAGGGAGGCCCAAGAATACTGGAGCAGGTAGCTTATCCCTTCTCCAGTGGATCTTCCTGTCCCAGGAATCGAGCTGGGTTCTCCTGCATTGCAGGCAGATTCTTTACCTGCAAGCCCCACATATGTGGAAGGCCAACTGTAAAGCTCAGATTTTCAACTGTGCAGAGGATTGGCACCCCTAACCACCAAATTTTTGAAGTGTCAACTATCTAATTGCTGTGCTAAAACAGGAAAGAAAATGGAATCCTATCAAGTGCTAAGTTAAAATAAGAGAAGGCAAAGAGTTAAAAATAAAGAACAAGTATAATGAATAAAAACAGTTATAAATATGGTAGATTTTAATTCAACTATAAATTAACATTTTCAGTTGAAATGGTCTAAATATACCAGTTAAAAAGCAAAGACTGGCAGAGTGGATAAAAAACAAGACTGAACTGTGTTTAGTCTACAAGAAACCTACACTAAATATTAAGACACTGACTGATTAAAAGTAGATGAATGGAGAAACATATGCCATGCTAACACTAATCAAAAGCAATTTGGACTAGCTTATTTATTTCAAACAAAGCAGACTTGACAGCAAGGAAAATTATCAGGGAGAAAGAGTTGTATTACATCATAATCAAGGGGTCAATTCTCCAAGAATATATAAGAATCCTAAATGTGTATGCACCTAACTACAGATTGTCAAAATATGTGATGCAAAAGCAGATAGAACTGCAAGGAAAAAAAATAGATGAATCCACTATTATAGTTTCAGACTTCAACAGACCTCTTTCAGTAATAGATAGATCAACCAGGCAGAAAATCAGTAAGGATATAGTTGAACTAAACAGCACCATCAATCAACTGGATATAATTGACATCTATGGAATATTTCATCCAACAACAGCAGAATGCACATTCTTCTCAAGCTCATATGGAACATTCATGAAGATAGATCACATTATGGGTCATAAAATGCACCTTAAAACATTTAAGCTAGTAGAGATCATACAAAGTATGCTTTCAAATCAGAAAGGAATTAAACTAGTAATCAAGAACAGAACGATAACTAGAAAATTCCAAATAATTTAGAGATTGAACACCATACTTCTAAAGAAATCTCAAGAGGAATTTAAAAATATTTTGAACTAAATGAATATGAAAATACAACTTAAAATTTGTAGGATGCAGCAAAAGTGCTTAGAAGGAAACTTTAGCATTGAATGCACATGTTAGAAAATAAGAAGATTTAAAATCAATAACTTAAGCTTGTAGCTTTGGCCAATTGATGTTTGACAAGGGTGCAAAGGCAGTCCAATGTAGGAAGAATCTTCAACAAGTGGTGCTGAAACGATTATATATCCCATATGCAATAAAACAACCTTGACCTAAACCTCACACGTTATAGAAAAATTAATTCAAAATGGATCATATACCTAAATGCAAAAGTTAAACTATAAAACTTTTAGAAGAAAACATAGGAGAAAATCTTTGTGACCTGGGGTTAAACAAAGGGTTTTTAGATATGACACGAAACTATGATCCATGGAGAAACTTGATGTTAGACTTCATCAAGATGAAAAAAATAATTGCTCTGCAGAAACACTGTAAAAAGAATGAAAGACAAGCTTGCTAAAATATTTGCAAACTGCATATGCAACAAATCTCTAATATCTAGAATATATAACAAACAGTAAGAAAAAGGAAACAACCCCATCAAACATCTTTAAGAGAATCTGAAAAAGTGTATATATATATATATATATATATTATATATATATATATATAGTATAACTGAATCACTTTGCTGTACAGGTGTAAACTAACACAACATTGTAAATCAACTATACTTCAATAAAAAATAAAATTAAAAAACCTTTAAAAGACTTAAAATACCAAAGAGGATATATGAAAGGCAAATAAGCACACAAAAAAATAGTCAACATCTTTAAATTTAAAACATGATGAACAGCAAATAAAAACATACACCTAACAGAATGGCTAAAACTTTAACATATGTAATAATTTAGTTATAAATAATACCTAGTACTGGCAAGGATGTGAAGACACAAATATACATTGCTGGTGGGAAGGCAAAATGATGCAGTCATTCTGAAAAACAGTGTGGAAGTTTCTTACAAAATTAAATATATGCTTTCCATATAACCCAGTGTCTTAGTCTGTTTGGGCTGCTAAAATAAAAATACCATAGACTGGGTGGTTTAAAGAACAATTATTTATTTCTCACAGTCTGGAGGCTTAGGAAGTCCAAGACCAAGGTGCCAGCAGATTCAGTGTCTGGTAAGGGCCCACTTCCTGATTCATAGACAGCTATCTTCGTGCTGTGTCCTCACGTAGCTAAAGGGGCAAGGGAGTTCTCTAGGGTCTTTTTCATAAAGGCACTAATCCCACTATGAGGGCTCCTCCCTCCTGACCTAATCACCTCCTAAAGGTCCCAGTTCCAAATACCATCACACTGGGGATTAGGTTTCAAAATATGAATTTGGGAGGACACAAATATTCAGTTTATAACACCAGTAGTGCCACTCCTGAATATTTTCCCTAGAGAATTGAAGACATACATCCACTCAAAATTCTGTATAGGAATGTTCATAGCAGCATTAGTCAGAAAGTGGAATCAACCCAAATGTCCTTCACTAAGTGAACAGTTAAATTTTGATACATCCATACCATGAAATACTATTCAGCAATAAGATGTAACAAGCTATGAGTATCCTGCTAATACCTTAGATATAGTCATGCTACTGAAAGAAACCCGTCTCAAAAGGTTAAATACTGCATAATCCACTTACTTAGATTCTTGAGAAGACAAAACTATGGTGATGGAGAATAGGTTAGTACTTGTCAGTTAGAAAAGGACTATGTGAGGGAATTCTTTTAGAAGGTAGAACTGATTTGGTTCCTGATTAGAGTAATGCTCATTCAGTTCAGTTCAGTTCAGTCCCTCAGTCGTGTCCGACTCTTTGCGACCCCATGAATCGCAGCACGCCAGGCCTCCCTGTCCATCACCAACTCCCAGAGTTCACTCAGACTCACCTCCATCAAGTCAGTGATGCCATCCAGCCATCTCATCCTCTGTCGTCCCCTTCTCCTCCTGCCCCAATCCCTCCCAGCATCAGAGTCTTTTCCGATGAGTCAACTCTTCGCATGAGGTGGCCATAGTACTGGAGTTTCAGCTTTAGCATCATTCCTTCCAAAGACCACCCAGGACTGATCTCCTTTAGAATGGACTGGTTGGATCTCCTTGCAGTCCAAAGGATTCTCGAGAGTCTTCAACACCACAGTTCAAAAGCATCAATCCTTTGGCACTCAGCTTTCTTCACAGTCCAACTCTCACATCCATACATGACCACTGGAAAAACCATAGCCTTGACTAGATGGACCTTTGTTGGCAAAGTAATGTCTCTGCTTTTGAATATGCTGTCTAGGCTGGTCATAACTTTCCTTCCAAGGAGTAAGCGTCTTTTAATTTCATGGCTGCAATCACCATCTGCAGTGATTTTGGAGCCCCCCAAAAATAAAGTCTGACACTGTTTCCACTGTTTCCCCATCTATTTCCCATGAAATGATGGAACCAGATGCCATGATCTTAGAATAGGTTAGTACTTGTCAGTTAGAAAAGGACTATGTGAGGGAATTCTTTTGGAAGGTAGAACTGATTTGGTTCCTGATTGGAGTAATGGTCAAACAAATCCACATATGTGTTAAAATTCATAGAACTGTACACCAAAAAAGTCTATTTTACTGTAAGTTATGTTTTTTAATTAATAAACTTAATTTTTACAGTAGTTTTAAGATCAGAGCAAAATTGACTGGAAAGTACAGAGATTTCAAATGAATCTACATTGGCACATCATTATTATCCAAAGTCCATAATTTACATTAGGCTTCAGTCTTGGTGCTGTACATTCTACAGGTTTGGAAAAATATGTAATTATATATATCCACAATTATAGTAGCATGCAGAATTATTTTACTGCCCTAAAAAGTCTTCTGTGCTCTGCCTCTAACTCTTGGCAACCACTGTTTCTTTTTACTACCTCCATAATTTTGCCTTTCCTAAAATGTCATATAGATGGAATCATGCAATATATAGCCTTTTCAAATTGGCTTCTTTACTTAGTAATATGCATTTCTCCTCCATGTTTTTCATGATTTGATAGCTCATTTCCTTTTAGTGCTAAAAAATATTTCATTATCTGAATATACCACAGCTTATTTAAATGTTTACCTACTGAAGGGTATCTTGGTTGCTTCCAAGTTTTGAAAATTATGAACAAAGTTGTTACAGACATCTGTGTTCAGGTTTGTGTGAGGACATAAGCTTTCAATTACTTTGAGTAAATACACAGCTGCTGGATCATATAGTTGCATTCCCAACAGCAATGAAAGAGAGTTCCTGTTGCCCCACATCCTTACCAGCTTTTGATGTTGTCAGGGTTTGGATTTTGACCATTCTAATAGGTGTGTATGATATCACACTGTTGTTTTAAGTTGCAGTTCACTAACAACATATGGTGATAAATATCTTTTCATAGACTTACTTGCCATCTGCATATCTTCTTTTTTTTTTGTATTTCTCTTTTTTATTTTTTTTATATATTTTATTTTATTTTTTAACTTTACAATATTGCATTGGTTTTGCCATATATCAACATGAATCCACCACAGGTATACACGTGTTCCCCATCCTGAACATATCTTCTTCGATGAGGTGTTTATTCAAGTCTTTTGCGTATTTTTTAATCGGGTTGTTTCTTTTCTTATTGTTAAGTTTTAAGAGTTTAAGAGGGGTGTTTTTTTTTGTATATTTTAGATAGTAATCCTTTATTAGATGTGTGTTTTGAAAATATTTTCTACCATTCCATAGCTTGTCCTCTCATTCTCTTGATGTTGTCTTTCACAAAGCAGGTTTTTAATTTTAATTAATTCCAGCTTATCAAATGTTTCTTTCATGGGTTGTGCTTTTGGTGTTGTGTCTAAAAAGTTATGGCCTTACCCATAGGTTTTTTCCCTTTGTTGTCTTCTAAAAGTTTTATAGTTATGCATTTTACATTTACATCTATGATCCATTTTGAGTTAATTTTTGTGAAGGGTGTAAGGATTGTGTCTAGATTCTTCTGGGGGGAATGTGGATGTCCAGTTGTTCAAGCACAGTTTATTGAAAATTCCATCTCCATTCCATTATATTTCCTTTACTCCTTTGACAAAGATCAGACTAGATTTATGCACGTCTATTTCTTCACCCTCTATTCTATTCCATTGACCTATTTGTCTAGTCTTTCACGAATACTACACTATCTTGATAACAACAGCTCTACATTGTCTTGAAGTCAGGTAGTGTCAGTTGAGTTGTCTTCTTCAACATTGAGTTGGTTACGTTGGCTCTTTTGCCTCTCCATATAAATTTTAGGATCAGTTTGTCAATATCTACAGAATAATTTACTATGATTTTGATTGAGATTGCTTTCAATCTACAGATCAAGATGGGAGGAACTGGTATCTTGATGATATTGAAACTTTCTATCTATGAATATGAAATATTTTTCCATTTATTTAGTTCTTCTTTGACATGTTTCCTGGAGTTTTCCTTGTTTAGATCTTGTACATATTTCATTAGGTTTATAAATATTTCAATTTTGTGCTAATTTAAATGTTAATGTGTTTTTAACATTAATATGTGTGGATTAATCATAGCTCTGGCATAGATTTTGATGATAGATGTTGGTAGATGTAGTCATATACAAAGGAGAAGGCTAGTAGAAGATGAAGTAATAAGGACAGGCAGAAAAGAGTTTTTTTCCTTCATTTCCTCAGATTCCTACAGCCAAAATGAGAAGCCCTTACACAGGCCACAAACTGGCAAATATGTACTGTGAAACTCGACAATTATAAATTAGACCCACATGCCTCAAAATGAAAGATTTGAAAGTAACTATCTTGATTAAAATAATTCCTTTTTCTTAATGTTCCACATACATTGAGATTCTTTATCCTCCACAAAAGTATCTAGTTCCTCTTGTTTCTCTTGGTAATTTCTAGCTATTATGGCCTTGCTATTGTTCACACTCAGAACATTAATATAGTATACTTATTTTTTTTTAAACCCTTCTCTCTCAAAACCCCTGGAGTAAAGCATCTAAGAATATATTTTATAACCTTTCAAAAGACCTCATGCAAAAAAAAAAAACCTTGTAAACACTTCAATTTTTAATAGGTGTATACCTATAGTATGCTCACTTCTCTAATATAGGAAAGACCGTTTACCAAGTCTTCTAGAAACAATACTATATATAAAGAGCAGGATAGAAACATAGATCTGTTCTTTACCTGTCACCGTGTATTTTGTAAGAACTCTATTCCTTAAAGAGGAGGGAAACAGTGAGGAAAGGTTCTCTTTCCTTTGTGCCTTTTAAACACCAACAGAACTTTCTGGAAGCTTTGTTGGGCACAGGTACAGGCTGCAGATCTGGTACAGCCATGGCTCAGTAGAAGGCTTCCTCAACTGGGAGCCTATTGATGTCATGGATTACATTTCAAATGTTGAACAAATCTTGTATATCTGGG
The DNA here is from genome assembly GCF_019923935.1 of Bubalus bubalis. NCBI lineage: Eukaryota > Metazoa > Chordata > Mammalia > Artiodactyla > Bovidae > Bubalus > Bubalus bubalis. The sequence goes on from NC_059181.1 coordinate 61,584,206, forward strand.
ATAAATCCCACTTAGGTCACTTGCTGCTTTTAAGGTTCTCTCTTTGTCTTTAACTTTTGAGAATTTGATTATAGTTTGTCTTATAATAATTTTCTGGTTGATTTTGCTTAGGGTCCTTTGAGCTTCATGTGTCTGGATGTCTATATCCTTCCCTAGATTTAGGAAGTTTTCGGTTACTATTATTTAAATAAATCTTCCGTCCCTCCTCCATCCCTCTCATCTCTTCTGCTTCTGAGACTCTCAAAATGCATACATTTGTTCATCTAATAGTACCCCATAAGTGCTATATATACTTTCTTCATTCTCTCTTCTTTTTGTTCCCCTAACTGGCTGATTTTATATAATCTGTCCTCAAGTTCACTGATTCTTTGTTTTACATGATTGACTCCATTATTGAAGCTCTCTATTGATTTTTCAGTTCAGTCACTGTATTCTTCAATTCTAGGGTTTCTATTTGATACTCTTTTATGCTTTATATTTCTTTATTAAACTCATTTTTTATGTATTGCTTTCCTGATGTCTTTTAGTTGTATGTGTTCTCTTGCATCTCACTTAGCTTTTAAAAGATGATTTTTTGAAATATTTGAATTATTTTTTAAACTTAAAAATTTAAATTAAAAAGTTTTAAATTATTTTTAAGATGGTATTTTGAATCATTTATCATGCAATCTGTAGATCTCCATTTCTTTGGGATGGTTACTTGTGGTGGTGTAATGTTTGCTTGAGTCTTTATGATTCATGTAGTTTTGTGTTGGTGTCTGTTCATTTGAAGGAATAAACACATCCTACAGCCTTTACATGGAGAAGGCAATGGCAGACTGATTTCAGCAGGTAAAATGCTTCTCCTGTCAGGTATCCAGAATGATGATATTGTCTCTGGGACAGCAGTCAACCAAGTTGAACTGAGTCATGTGTTTCCAGGCCTGTCACCAGGGCCTTGGGCAGGCATGAATTCTATGTGGTCCCTGGGTATATAGGACTGCACCCAAGACCTCCGTCTGTTGGACTGGAGCTGGGAGGAGAGTTTGCTTCTGGGTCCATAGATGGTAGATCTGTTACCAGATATATAGATGAATGTGGTTCTCATTGAGTCCCTTGGAGGACTCCTGACAGGACACTGGGCACTTTTCTGGGTGGACAGAATTGGCCTTGGACTGCAATTGATAGGAGCTAGAACTGAGTCACAGGGTCCATAGCTGGAACCAATGGCTGCAGGTCTGCCTCCAGCAGGCATGAAGAAGCACGCTTCCAGCCAGGTTCCTGTTGGCAAAACTTCCCCTACACTGCAGCTGAGCAGGACTGGAGCTGGGTCACAGTGCTGTTTCAGGATCAAGAGTCAGACCCAGGTCAACAAGCCTGCCCTTGGGAATAAAGGATGTGTTTTTCCCTGTATGTGCAGGACTACTCCTGAACCATGACTGGATCCAAGTCACAGGGCCACTTCAGGCTCTGGAATCAGCAGGCCTGCCTCCTGGTAGGGCACAAATAGATGTGTCTCCTTGAAGTCCCTGGGAGGGCAGGTCTACTCCCAGACTGTGGGAGGAAGGGCCTGTAGTGAGGTTTCAGGGCCACTTCAAGATCTGCAGTCAGAATGAAGTAAGTGGGCCTATCTTGGCGGACACATACGGAAGTGTCTCCTGCCCAATCTCTAGGTGGGCAGGACTGGCAGCAATATGAGCTAGAGCTGGGCCATGAGCCATTTCAGGGTTTATAGCCAAGTCCAAGGTTGGTGGGCCTGTCACCCAAGGCACAAGTAGGCCTGACTCTTGCTGAGTGGCAGGACAAAGGCCAAATGGGGCGGTAGCCAAGTCCACAGAGCAGTGGGGCTGGTTCTAGATCTATAGCTGGAATGTGTCAGTGAGTCTGCCACCTGGACATGGGCCTGCTTTCTCAAAACAGCCCTGTTTACTCTTGGGCTCCAATGTGGTTTCAAAATCTCCTACCTGAATCCCAAATCTCCCACAAAGGCATTTTTGGTCATGAATGTCTGCCAAATTATTTTTTTTCTAAGGTAGGATAGAGCAGAGGGCCTTCTACTGTGCCATCTTGCTGATATCGCTCAGCTTTTTGTGGCTTTACCTGACCACTTTATATGATTCTGTTTTCTCTCCTTTCTTAGCATATCAATTATACTTCTCTTACTTTTTCTAGTGGTTGCACTAGAGTTTGCAGTATATATTTAAAACTAATATAAATCCATATTCAAATTATACTATATCACTTCATGGGTAGTGCAAATACCTTGTAATAAAAAATATTCCTAATTCTCCCCTCTTTTCCCTGATATCATTACTGTCATTCATTTAACGTACACATACACATACATAAGCATATTTTACATACATAAGAAATATATATAAGCATACATAATTGAGTACATCATTGCTATTTTTATTTTGAACAACCATCTGTTAAATCAATAAAGAATAAGAAAAGTAAAAGTTTTTATTTTACCTTCACTTATCCCTTCTCCAGTGCTCTTCCTTTCTTTATGTAGACCTGAGTTCCTGACTATATAATTTTTCTTCTCTCTAAAGAACTTTTTTAACATTTCTTGCAAGGCAGGCATACTAGTAACAGATTTTCTTCAATTTTTATTTGTCTGAGAAAGTCTTTATTTCTCCTTAACTCTTGAAGTATAATTTCGCAGGATACAGACTTCTAGGTTAGTGGGTTTTCTCTCTCAACATTTTAAATATTTCACTCCACTTTTTTTGAGCATGATTTCCAAGAAATCACATGTAATTCTTATCTTTGCTTCTTTATAGGTAAAGCATTTTCCTTCCAGCTTCTTTCAAGATATTTTTCTTTATCTTTCATCTTCTGAAGTTTGAATATGATATGCCTAAGTGTAATTTTTTGCCTTTATTATACTTGTTCTCTGAGCTTTGGAGGTCTATGGTTTGATATCTGACATTAATTTGAGGAAATTCTGTCATTATTGCTTCAAATGTTGCTTGTATTCTTTTCTCTCTTTCTTCTCTCAGTATTCCCATTATGAGTGTTACACATTCTGTAGTTCTCCCACAGTTTTTACCAAGACTCAGATGGTAAAGAATCTGCCTGCAGTGCAGGAGACCCGGGTTTGATCCCTGGGCCAGGAAGATCCCCTGGAGAAAAAAATGGCAACCCACTCCAGTATTCTTGCCTGGAGAATTCCATGAACAGAGGAGCCTGGTGGGCTACAGTCCATGGGATCGCAAAGAGTCAGACATGACTGAGAGACTAACACTTTCTTTCACTTTTATAGTTTTTATAATAAAAATTTTGTTTGGTGTTTTAGTCTTTTTTCTCTTTTCTTTCAGTTTTATAAGTTTCAATTATCATGTCCACAAGCTGAGAGATTCTTTCCTCAGTCATGTTCAGTCTTTTAATGAGCCCATCAAAGGCATGTTTCATTTCTGTTACAGTTTTTGATTACTACCACTTCTTTTTTTTTTTTTTCTTTTAAAAAATTTATTTTTTTAATTGAAGGATAATTGCTTTACAGAACTTTGTTGGTTTCTGCCAAGCATCAACATGGATCAGCCACAGGTATACATATGTTCCCTTCCTCTTGAACCTCCCTCCTATCTCCCTCCCCATCCTACCTCTCTAGGTTGTTACAGAGCCCCTGTTTGAGTTCCCTGACTTATATAGCAAATTCCCATTGGATATCTATTTTAATATGGCAATGTAAGTTTTCACGTTACTCTTGCCATACATCTCACCCTCTCCTTCCTCTCCCCACCCACTGTGTCCATAAGTCTGTTCTGTCTGTCTGCATCTCCACTGCTGCCCTGCAAATAATTTCACCAGTACCATCTTTCTAGATTCCATATATATGTGTTAGTATATATTTTTCTTTCTCTTTCTGACTTAATTCACTCTGTATAATAGGCTTTAAGTTTATCCATATCATTAGAACTGACTCAAATATGTTCCTTTTTATGGCTGAGTAATATTCCATTGTATATAGGTACCACAGCTTCTTTATCCATTCAAATAATAGCAAATAAAATAACTGATTAAGGATCAGTTTCCCTAATATACAAGCAGCTCATACAACTCAATACCAGAAAAACAAACAGCCCAATCAAAAAGTGAGAAAAAGACCTAAACAAACATTTCTCCAAAGAAGACATACAGATGGCTAACAAACACACGAAAAGATGCTCCACATCGCTCATTATTAGAGAAATGCAAATCAAAACTACAATGAGATATCGCCTCGCACAAGTCAGAATGGCCATCATCAAAAAGTCTACAGACAATAAATGCTGGAAAGGATGTGGAGAAAAGGGAACGTTCTTGCACTGTTGGTGGGAATGTAAATTGATACAGCCACTATGGGAGACAGTATGGAGATTCCTTAAAATACTAGGAATAAAACCACCATATGACTCAGCAATCCCACTCCTAGGCATATACCCTGAGGAAACCAAAATTGAAAGAGACACTTGTACCCCAGTGTCCACTGAAGCACTATTTACAGTAGCTAGAACATGGAAGTAGCCTAGGTGTCCATTGACAGATGAATGGATAAAGATAACTAGTATTCCTTCACTTTTTCTTAGAATATCCATCTCTCTGCTTACATTATCCATCTGTCTTTGTATGTCTTTGTCTATCTTTTCCTTAAAGCCTTTAGCATATTAATAACAGTTTAAAAAATTCTTGGTTTACTAATTCCAACACTTTTACCATATCTGAATCTACTTCTAATGCTTGTTCAATCTCTGCAAACTGTGTTTTTTTGCCTTTCAGTATGCTTTGTAATTTTTCTTGACAGGTGGACATGATGTAAAAAAAGAAAAAAAGAAACTGTGGTAAATAGGCTTTTAGTAATATTTCACATGCTAACAAGATTGTACTCAAAATTCTTCAAGCTAGGCTTCAGCAGTACATGAACCAAGAACTACCAGATGTACAAGCTGCATTTAGAAAAGGCAGAAGAACAAGAGATCAAATTGCCAACATCCACTGGATCATAGAAAAAGTAAGGAAATTCCAGAAAAACATGTACTTCTGCTTCATTGACTACGCTAAAGCCTTTGAATGTGAATGTGAATGTTAATCACATTCACAATGTGAATCACAACAAAATGTGGAATATTTTTGAAGAGATGGGAATACCAGGTCATCTTACCTGCCTCTTGAGAAACCTGTATGCAGGACAAGGAACAAAAGTTAGAACATCATATGGAACAACAGACTGGTTCCAAATTGGGAAAGGAGTACATCAAGGCTGTATATTGTCACCCTGCTTATTTAATTTATATGCAGAGTACATTATATGAAATGCTAGGCTGGAAGAATCACAAGCTGGAATCAAGAATTCCAGGAGAAATATCAATAACCTCAGATATGCAGATGATACCATTCTAATGGAAGAAAGTGAAGAGGAACTAAAGTGCCTCTTGATGAAGGTGAAAAAGGAGGGTGAAAAAGCTGGCTTAAAACTCAACATTCAAAAAATTAAGATCATAGCATCTGGTCCCATCACTTCATGGCAAATAGATGGTGAAAAAGTGGAAGCAGTGTCAGATTTCATATTCTTGGACTCCAAAATCACTGCAGATGGTGACTGCAGCTACAAAATTAAAAGATGCTTGCTCCTTGGAAGCAAAGCTGTGACAAACTTAAATAGTACATTTAAAAACAGAGACATCACTTCGCTTACAAAGGTCCATATAGTCAAAGCTATGGTTTTTCCAGTAGTCATGTATGGATGTGAGAGTTGGACTATAAAGAAGGCTGAGCACCAAATAATGGATGCTTTTGAACTGTGGTGCTAGAGAAGACTCTCGAGAGTCTCTTGAATAGCAAGGAGATCAAACCAGTCAATCCAGAATGAAATCAACCCTGAATATTCATTGGAAGGACTGGTGCTGAAGCTCCAATACTTTGGCCACCTAATGCAAAGAACTGACTCATTGGAAAAGACCCTGATGCTGGGAAAGATTGAGGGCAAGAGGAGAAGGGGGCAATAGAGGATGCAATGGTTGCATGGCTTCACTGACTCAATAGATATGAATCTGAGCAAACTCAGGGAAATAATGAAAGATGGGGAAGCCTGGCATGCTGCAGTTCATGGGGTGGCAAAGAGTCGGACATGACTGAGAGACTGAACAACAACAATCTAGTGGTAAGGTGTATGTGGGGCTGGGAGGGGGAGGGGAAGTGTTCTATAGCCCTATGATTAGCTCTCAATCTATGCTCCTGAACTGTGAACTTCAGTGATTCTCAATCCCTTTCACCCGTCTTAGGTAGAACAAGAAGGCTAGAGGGGGCTTGAGTTGGGTATTCCACTTCTCCAGTGTGGAAACTAGAGCTAACTGGAGTTGACTACTTGTCTTCTCCGGGTAGGTTAGGCTTTGCTAATATTTCAGCAGGCTAGGCTCTGGCTAAGCAGTTTGTCCTGAATGCAGATCCTGTTTAAAAGAATGGAGTGCTCTGTCATGCTGCAAAATGGTTCCTTTTCCTCCCTCCTTTTAAAGCATGAGATTTTTCTCCATTACTCACTGTGAGAAGCTGGTAGAACTCCTGAAATGAAAATTCTCAAAAGCATGGGAGCACCACTATGAATGGGTCTTCTCATCACTCTGAACTCCAGCATCACGACAGTTCAAATTTTCTTATCCAAGCACTGGTTTGCACATATATTTGTGCTTAGGAGTTCCTGCTCTGGTAAGCTGTGATTCTCCATATATACCTGCCTGTTGGTCCAGTTGGGGAGCAGGGGAAGGTTGGCATCAGTTTTCCCTGTGTTCTCACAGATCTAAGAAGAGTTATATTGATTTTTCAGTTTATTCATCTTCTTATTTGTTGTTAGGATGCTGTGGCAACTTCTAAGCTCCTTCCATACTGTGCTGGAAACTGGAATTCCTATATGCTAATTTTTAGAGATAAAATTTTAAAAAGGAAAAATGTTTCAGTTGCACTTATATGCCTAAATGATGCCTCATGACTGTGAAAATGATAGTGAGAGCCATGATTAGGCTTGAAAAATGGGTTATAAACTTGCAATTATAGCCTGTAAGTAAACCCCAGATTTGTCTGTATGTTCTTGATCATTTGACCTTCATGGATCACAGCCTTGTTGTGGTGAAGGAGCTTGCATGACTCAATAAAGCTATGAGCCATGCCATGCAGAGCCACCCAAGGTGGAGGGGACCTAGTGAAGAGTTTTGACAAAATGTGGAACACTGGGGCAGGGAATGGTAAACCATTTCAGTATTTTTGCCATGAGTACCCTATGGAGAGCATGAAAAGGCAAAAAAACGTGACACTGGAAGATGAGCTCTCCAGGTTGGAAGGTGTCCAATATGCTAGTGGGGAAGGGCAGAGGGCAATTACTAATAGCTCCAGAAAGAATGAAGTGGCTGGGCCAAAGTAGAACCAATGTTCAGTTGCGGATGAGTCTGGTGGTGAAAGTAAAGTCCAAAGTTATTAAAGAACAACATTACATAGGAATCTGGGATGTTGGGTCCATGAATCAAGGTAAATTGGATGTGGTCAAGTAGGAGACAGCAAGAATGAATATCGACATTGTAGGAATGGGTGAACTAAAATGGATGGGAATGGGCAAGTTTAATTCAGATGAGCAGCATATCTACTACTGTGGGCAAGAATCCCTTAGAAGAAATGGACTAGCCCTCATAATCAACAACAACAACAACAAAATTCTGAAATGCAATACTTGGGTGCAATCTCAAAAATGACAGAATGATCTTGGTACGTTTCCAAGGCAAACCATTCAACATCACAATAATCCATGTCTATGTCCTAACCTCTAATGCCAAAGAAGCTGAAGCTGAATGGTTCTGATGACCCACAAGACCTTCCAGAGCTAACACCAAAAAGAAATGTCTTTTTCATCCTTGGGGATTGGAATGCAAAAGTAGGAAGTCAGGAGATACCTGGAGTAACAGGCAAGTTTGGCCTTGAAGTACAAAATGAAGCAGATCCAGGGCTAACAGAACTTTGACAAAATAACATGCTGATCATAGCAAATACACTTTTCCAATGATGCAAAAGACGACTCTACAGATGAACATCACCGAATGGTCAATATCAAAATTAGATTGATTATATTATTTTGCAGCTGAAGATAGAGAAGCTCTATACAGTCAGTAAAAAAAAAAGACCTGGAGCTGACTGTGGCTTAGATCATCAGCCCCTTATTGCAAGATTCAGCTTAAATTGAAGAAAGTAGGAAAAAGGTGGCCATTCAGGCACTGCTGCTGCTCCTGCTGCTAAGTCACTTCAGTCGTGTCCAACTCTGTGCGACCCCATAGACGGTGGCCCAACAGGCTCCCCCGTCCCTGAGATTCTCCAGGCAAGAACACTGGAGTGGGTTTCCATTTCCTTCTCCAATGCATGAAAGTGAAAAGTGAAAGTGAAGTCGCTCAGTCGTGTCCGACTCTGAGGGACCCCATGGACTGCAGCCCACCAGGCTCTTCCATCCATGGGATTTTCCAGGCAAGAGTACTAGAGTGGGGTGCCATTGCCTTCTCCACATTCAGGCACAACCTAAATCAAATCCCTTATGCTTGTACAGTGGAGGTGACAAATAGATTCAAGGGATTATATCTGGTAGACAGAGTGCCTGAAAAACTATGGACAGAGTTTATTATCATTGTACAGGAGGCAGTAACCAAAACCATCCCAAAGAAAATAAATGTAAGAAAGTCAAGTGCTTGTCTGAGGAGGCTTCACAAATAGCTGAGGAAAGAAGAAAAGCAAAAAGCAAAGAAGAAAGGGAAAGATATCCTAAATTGAATACAGAGTTCCTGAGAAAAGCAAGGAGAGATAAGGCCTTTTTAAATGAAAAATGCAAAGGAATAAAGGAAAACAATAGAATGAGCAAAACTAGAGATCTCTTCAAGAAAACTGGAGATAGCAAGGGAATATTTCATGTAAGGATGGGCCCAATAAAGGACAGAAACCATAAGGACCTAACAGAAGTAGAAGAGATTAAGAAGAGGTGGCAAGAATACACAGAAGAACTATAGAAAAAAAGGTCTTAATGACCCAGATAAGCACGATAGTGTGGTCACTCACCTAGAGCCAGACATCCTGGAGTGTGAAGCCAAGTGAGCCTTAGGAAGCATTACTGTGAACAAAGCTAATGGATGTTACAGAATTCCAACAGAGCTATTTAAAATCCTAAAACATGATGCTGTTAAAGTGCTGCACTCAATATGCTAGTGGAAAATTCAGCAGTAGCCATAGGACTGGAAAAGTTTTCATTCCAATCCCAAAGAAGGGCAGTGCCAAAGAATATTCAAACTACTGTACAATTGGGCTCATTTAACATGCTCGGCAGGTTATGTTCAAAATCCTTCAAACTAGGCTTCAGCAGTATGTTAACCAAGAACTTCCAGATGTACAGTTTGGGTTTAGAAAAGACAGAGGAATCAGTGATCAAATTGTCAACATTCATTGGTTCATTAAGAAAGCCAGGGAATTCCATAAAGAAAAAAAAAAAAAACATTTGCTTCATTGACTACACTAAAGCCTTTGGCTGTGTAGATCACAACAAACTGTGGAAAATTCTTAAAGAGATCAGAATACCAGACCACCTTACCTGTCTCCTGAGAAACTTCTATGCAGATCAAGAAGCAACAGTTAGAACATCACATGGAACAATTTACTGATTCAAAATTGGGAAGGAGTACAACAAGGCTATATATTGTCACCCTGTTTATTTAATTTATATGCAGAGTATATCATGTGAACTGCTGGGCTGGATGAATCACAAGTTGGAATCAAGATTGCCAGGAGAATATCAACAACCTCAGATATGCAGATGATACCACTCTAATGGAATAAAGTGAAAAGGAACTAAAGAAACTCTTGATGAGGATGAAAGAGGAGAGTGAAAAATCTGGCTTAAAACTCCGCATTAGAAAACTAATGTCGCCAGAAAGAAAAACATCAATACAGTATACTAACGCATATATATGGAATTTAGAAAGATGGTAACAATAACCCTGTATACGAGACAGCAAAAGAGACACTGTTGTATAGAACAGTCTTTTGGACTCTGTGGGAGAGGGAGAGGGTGGGATGATTTGGGAGAATGGCATTGAAATATGTATAATATCATATATGAAATGAGTCGCCAGTCCAGGTTCAATGCACGATACTGGATGCTTGGGGCTGGTGCACTGGGACGACTCAGAGGGATGGTACGGGGAGGGAGGAGGGAGGAGAGTTCAGGATGGGGAACACGTGTATACCTGTGGTGGGTTCATGTTGATATATGGCAAAACCAATACAATATTATAAAGTTAAAAAATAAAATAAATTAGAAAAAAAAAGAAAACTAATGTCATGGCATCTGGTCCCATCACTTCATGGAAAATAGAAGGGGGAAAAGTGGATTTTCTTTTCTTGGGCTCCAAAATCACTGTGGGCAGTGACTGCAGTCATGATTAAAAGATGCTTCCTCCTTGGAATGAAGGCTATGACAAATGTAGGCAGCATATTAAAAAGCAGAGACATCAATTTGCTGACAAAGGTCTGTATAGTCAAAGCTACAGTTTTTCCAGTAGTCATGTATGGATGTGAGAATTGGGCCATAAAGAAGGCTGAGCACCAAAGAATTGATGCTTTTGAATTGTGGTCCTGGAGAAGACTCTTGAGAGTCCCTTGGACAGCAAGGAGATCAAACTTGTTGATCCTAAAGGAAATCAGTCCTGCATATTCTTTGGAAGGGCTGATGCTGAAGCTGAAGTTCCAATACTTTAGCCATTTGATGTGAAGAGCGAACTCATTGGAAAAGACTCTGATGCTGGAAGGGACAAAGGCATGGGAAGTGTGGCGGCACAGGATGAGATGGTTAGATACCACCACCGACTCAGTTCAGTTCAGTTGCTCAGTCGTGTCTGACTCTTTGTGACCCCGACTCAATAGATGTGAATTTGAGCAAACTCCCAGAGATAAGGAGGGGCAGGGAAGCTTGGCATGCTGTAGTTCATGAGATTGGACACAACTTAGTGAATGAACAACAAACTTGGTCATTTAGGGGTTTACTATTCAAATACTGCAGGCACTTTTTGACTGTCACCTAAGCTAATGGTTTCTAAAAATCCTTGGCATCAGAACTAGTTTGAAAATATTAATCCTGGTCTCCATCCCAGAATTTCTGTTTAAAGAAGTCCAAGTGAGGCCTGAGGATTTGTTTTTGCATTTCTTTTGTTTGGACAATTGTTTGGATTTTTGTTTGTTTTCTGCTTCTCAGCCATTTAATGCACAGACAGATTTAGAAAATAAGTAGTCTAGATCAGAATTCTAAGATTGAAATTCCAAGCCATCAATATGCATTTCTTTGATATGACCTGCAGGTGGTGCTGCTGTAGTATTCCGATATAACAAACCAAGAACTGAAGGGAAAACAGGTTAGGGAGGAAATTACAAATTTCCTAGATCCAACTCGAATAAATGGAGAAGGCAATGGCACCCCACTCCAGTACTCTTGCCTGGAAAATCCCGTGGATGGAGGAGCCTGGTGGGCTGCAGTCCATGTGGTCGCTGAGAGTCGGACACGACTGAGCGACTTCACTTTCACTTTTCACTTTCCTGCATTGGAGAAGGAAATGGAAACCCATTCCAGTGTTCTTGCCTGGAGAATCCCAGGGACGGGGGAGCTGGGTGGGCTGCCGTCTATGGGGTCACACAGAGTCGGACACGACTGAAGCGACTTAGCAGCAGCAGCAGCAGCAGCAACTCGAATAAAGGATCTAATTGTTTTAGTGACAAAACAACAAAGGTCAATTCATATCAATTATAATACTAATATAATACCTTCTATTAATCTCAAAGTGATATGACATTTTTCACCTTTCTAACTCAAATGAGGCTATACGGAGGTACCTAGCAAGTCCACGTTTATAAATACCTGGGCTCCTCTCATAACACCATTGCTCTAGCCATTGGAGATCCCCTGAAATCATTTTTCTAAATTTTTTGGCCACACAGAGAGGCATGTAGGATATTAGTTCCCTGACCAGGGATAAAACCCACACCCCCTGCAGTGCAAGCATGGTGTCTTAACTATTGGACCACCAGAGAAATCTCCTGAAATCTTCTCTTAAGCTTAAAAAAAAAAAGTCAGTGCCTGAATGGAAGAATTTGAAGATTCAATAAACCTTTGCCATAGACTTTATATTTAGTGTCCTTGAGCCTGGGCTCCTAAATCAGAGTATGAATACATTCACTTTTCAAGGATGGGCATCCTGAGTATAAGACCCCCAAGCCAGTTGAAGGTGTATACAGTACTATAATTTCCATCTTCTGCTCTGAAAACACCTCTCAAGCAAGTGAAAATTTACTTTGCAAAAATGGGTCCTCTGGTCATAAACCTGACCCAACGATAACGTTGGTGGTACTTATAGGTGATGTTCAGGGTCTAAATTGTTCCAGGAAATGATAAGTTTGTAGGTCTCAAGAAAGGTACATCCAAGGTCAAACAGACGCAGCTAGGGAGTGATGGTTTATATTGCTTATCTCTGACCTTGAAGAGTACAGGTGCCATCAGAAGCAAAAGCCCTTCAGTAAAGCAGAGCTTCCCAACCTGTGTGCTGCACTGCTCAGCCTTAGGTGACTGGGCAGAACCCGAGGAAGATGGAGCCTGGACCAGTCACCTCTGACTACGAGTAGTCTCCATTTGCCCCACTGCACCATGGTGCTAGTGGTATAGAACCTGCCTGACAATGCCAAGACAAGAGATATAAGAGACACAGGTTCAATCCCTGGGTCAGGAAGATACCCTGTAGGAGGAAACGGCAACCCACTCCAGTATTCTTGTCTGGATAACTCCATGGACAAAGGAGCCTGGCAGGCTACAGTCCATGGGGTCACAAAGAGTCAGATACAACTGAAGCGACTTAGTACACACTATACAAATGTTATCATTTTCTATGTGCTTTTTGGCATGATAATGGTTAAAAAGTTCTGCAATAAATTCTGCCAGGACTAGAGCAGGCCTGGGACAGGTCAATTGCTGGGCTTACTATTTCCAAATATCCCCAAAGACCACCAAATACATTTGTTTTTTAATTGGGAACCACCCTCCTCTTGACAGTTTCTCTGATAATCAGGACATCTGGTGATTCATTGTGAAGCTCAGATAAAATAAGTGTTTGCCTGAGCATACTCCATTTTCCTGTTACTGGCAGCTACAATGTTTTCCACTTATGCTTTCAAGCCATGCGGCACAGTTCCCCCTTGTGGCCTGTTCACTAAGCTACTATCAAGCATGAATATCTCTGTCTCCAACCCATGTTCTCATGCACTGGCTCTTCCACATCTGCCTTGGGGGTGAAATACACTAGTCCTTGTATAAGCGCAACCAGCTTGTGCTTAAGCCTAGAATGTCTAGGACTTTGGCTGATTCAGTGGTCTAGGTCTAGGTAAGATTTCCTCTTATAAGCATGGCCTCAGAGTGAGATTATTCATCTCTGTCAGCAGAATGTGATGGAATGAAGGCTTACTGACCTTTACCCATGGTAGAGGCAGAAAAGGGTGGTGTTGGCCTTTCCTATATCAGTTCACAGATATAATGCGGCTAGAAAGAACATCGAATCTTTCCTGGAGGGGCTACCAGGCTATATATATATATATACACACACACACACACACACACACACACACACACATATATATATCTGTCTGCTACCTATCTGTCTCCCAACCCTACTCGCTTAGGAGCTAGGAGATACATGAGAAATGCCAGAATTTACATGAGAAACCCAGAATTTCCATGAGCATCTATAGCAAAACAGATAAAACCTGGAGTTGGAAGTGAAAGGACATTTACCTGAGTCCTGGAATCATCAGGACTGTGAACACAAGGTGAGCAAGCTCTGCCCTGGCCTCTGTCAGTTGGATCTTGGGGAAATGTAGCTTCCTTCTATAATTTCAGATCTTTAGTAAAGAAATGCCCATTCAGTCTTTTTAAAAAAATAATTTATTTTAATTGGAGGATACTTTATTTACAATATTGTGGTGGGTTTTGCCATACATTGACATGAATCACCCATGGGTACACATGTGTCTCCCCATCCTGAACCCTCTCCCACCTCCCTCTCTACTCCATCCCTCTGGGTTATCACCAGCTTCAGGCAATGAACTCGCACTGGTCATCTATTTTACATATGGCAATATACCTGTTTCAATGCTATTCTCTCAAATCATCCCTCCCTCACCTTCTCCCATATAGTCCTAAAGTCTGTTCTTTATTTCTGTGTCTCTTTTGCTGCCTTGCATATAGGATCATTGTTACTGTCTTGAGAAAAGGAAAGCTTCCTACACTGTTGGTGGGAATGCAAACTGGTACAGCCACTATGGAGAATAGGGTGGAGATTACTTTAAAAACAGGAAATAGAACTGCCATACGACCCAGAAATCCCACTGCTGGGCATACACACCAAGGAAACCAGAATAGAAAGAGACATATGTACCCCAGTGTTCATTGCAGCACTGTTTACAATAGCCAGGACATGGAGGTAATCTAGATATCCATTGGCAGACGAATGGATAAGGAAGTTGTAGTATAGATACACAATGGAATATTACTCAGCTATAAAAAAGAATACATTTGAGTCAGTTCTATTATACAGAGTGAAGTAAGTCAGAAAGAGAAACACCCATTCAGCCTTTTATGGGGAACTGTGTTGAATAAAGGGACAAAACTTCAAAGGAAGTGTCCTGAAAAAACAAACAACCCAATCAAAAAATGAGAAAAAAAAAATCCAAATAGATACTTCTCCAAAAAAGACATACAAATAGCCAAAAGACACATGAAAAGATGCTCAATATCGCTAATTATCAGAGAAATGCACATCAAAACAACAATGAGGTATCACCTCACATTCGTCAGATGGGCCATCATCAAAAAATCTCCAAACAATAAAAGCTGGAGAGGATGTGAAGAAAAGGGAATCCTTTCACACTGTTGGTGGAAATGTAAATTGGTAAAACTATGGAGAACAGTATTGAGGTTCCTTAGAAAACTAAAAATAGAACTAACGTATGATCTAGCAATCCTACTCCTGGGCATGCATCCAGAGAACCATAATTTGAAAAGATACATGCGCCCCAATTTTTATTGCAGCAGTATTTACAATGGCCAAGACATGGAAGGTATATAAATGTCCATAGACAGAAGAATGAATAAAGAAGATGTGGTTTAGAGAGAGAGAGAGAAATACTACTGAGCCACAAAAAAGAATGAAATAAGGCTATTTGCAGCAACATGGATGGACCTAGCAATTATCGTACTAAGTGAAATGAGCCAGACAAAGACAAATATTACATGATATCACTCATGTGTGAAATCTAATTTTAAAAATGATACAAGTGAACTAATTCACAAAACAGAAACAGACTTACAAATATTAAAAACAAACTTATGGTTACCAAAGGGGAAATGTAAGTGGGACGGGTAAACCAGGAGTTTGGGATGAACATACATGCACTACTATATATAAGATAGATAACCAACAAGGACCTACTGTATAGCACAGGGAATTCTCCTCAGTATTCTGTGACAACCTATATGCGAAAAGAATCTAAAAAATAATGAATATATGTATATGTATAACTAAATCACTTTGCTGTACACTTGAAACTAATACAATATTGTAAATCAACCATATGCCAATAAAATCACAATTAAAAAATAATGTAAGAAAAGAGGTGTCCTGCACCTATTCTTCCACTCAGTGAGGCCTGTGCAGAGCTATCAACGTCAAATGAAGGTGAACTATAGTTCAGGACTTCTAGGTGGTGACAGAAGAAAGCAAAGGGAGATAGGAGCAAGGATAAACATATGGAACAGAGAAGCAATACTCGCTGTAAATGAGACAAACCTCCTTTCCTCCCGCAAAGTACACCAGAGGGTATGACTCTTGATCCTAGAACTTCAATTCTTTGAGAAACTACCAACCATTATAATCATATTTGGGGGAAATATTTAGGGCCTATAAAATGCTCACAATGTAGTAAATGTAAAAGGAGACAAAATCGTATGTGCACTATGTTTATCATTTTGAAGTTATATATCTATATTTACAGCTATTTACCAATAAATATATAGAGAGATACAAGCAACACTGAAATGCAACATTGAGTAGAACAGTGTGACTAGAATACAGCAAGCAAATGGATGAGAGTGATAGATGAAGTCAGAAAGAGAATAGCATCAGTCAGTGTAGGCCTCTCTGACAAAGCGATATCTAAGCAGATATCTGGAGGAAAGTATTCCAAACAAAGGGGACAACCAGTAAGTACAAAGGCCTTGTGGTGGGTGCATGCTTGGCTAGTATAGGACTAGCCAAAGAAGCTGGTATGGTTAGAGGCAAGTAAGTGAGGATGAGAGTGATGTGCAAGGAGAGCAGAGAGGCATGCTGCTGCTAAGTCGCTTCAGAGAGGTATGCGGAGCGGCAAATATTGTAGGGACTAGAAGACCATGAAGAGGATATTCACTTTCAGAGAAATAGGGAACAGTGGGAGAGTTTTAAGGCGTGGAGAAACATTATCTAATATATTTCAGAAGAATCCTTCTGGCTGCTGTGTGAGGGAAAGCTGTGGAGGTTAAATGGCTCTCTCACTACCCTGACTTTCTGAACCAACCTGGGCTTCACAAAGCCTGATAGCCAAGATAGGCACAGATGTCAGCCAGATGGAATTTTACTAACTTAGATTACAGTATCCCCAGTTTAACACCTTCCCATCATACTCAGTTAACTCCAACATCCTTGCCTGATGACTTACCTGTCTTTATCACCTCCCGCTCTCTTCCGCCCTCCCTCTACTCCACACACATTGGACTGCCTTCCTAGTTGCCCTTCTCTCTCACTCAGCAGGTTTATTCCTGCCTCAAGGCCTTTGTACTTGTTCCTTCTTCTAGAACATTCTTCTCTAAGCTCTTCTGATGCCTTGCTCCTTCTTATCATTCAAGTATCAGCCAAAATGTCACCTTTCCAGAGGGCTTTCCCTGACCTCTCACTATAAAGTAGTTCCCTCCCACAGCACCTAACTTTCTTCCTTCTCTGAATTTACCTTTCATTATATTTATCATGACTATTTATTTACTGTCTAGGTTCATCACTAGAACGTGAATTCCATGAGGATATGGACTTTATTTTATTTAGCATTATATCTGCAAGAACTTAGGACAGTGTTGGCATAAACATTTAATAAACGCTTGCTGAACAGATGAATGAAAGAAAATCAAGCCTTTCCATGCTTGATTTCTTTACCACTGCAGAGACAAGTTAGACTTTTACTGGGAGAAAATGTACAAAAAGTGGTGCTAAGTCACTGCAGTTGTGTCCGACTCTTTGCAACCCCATGGACTGTAGTGTGCCAGGCTCCTCTGTCCATAGGATTCTCCAGGCAAGAATACTGGAGTGGGTTGCCATGCCCTCCTCCAGGGGATCTTCCCAACTCAGGGATCGAACCAGTGTCTCTTATGACTCCTGCACTGGCAGGCAGGTTCTTTTCCACTAGCACCACCTGGGAAATCTGTACAAAAAGTAAAGGAGGTTAAAAATAAAATGAAGAAAGAAAATGCAAAAAGTATAGCAGAATTTTACAATAAGCATGGGTCACTGAAAGCGTGAGCCAGCATCTATATGAAATCCACAAGTACTGCTGAAAGACTGGAAGCTTCCTGCTAAGACCAAGAATAAGACAAATTTCCACTCTTGCCAATTCTATTCAACACTGTACTGGAAGATCTAAGGCAATTAGACAAGAAAACAGAATAAAAGATATGCATATTGGAAAGGAAGAAGTAAAAATACCTCTTTTCAGATGATATGCTCTTTGAAAGTGAAAGTGAAAGTCATTCAGTCCTGTCCGACTCTTCGTGACCCCACGGACTATACAGCCCATGGAATTCTCCAGGCCAAAATACTGAAGTGGGTAACTTTTCCCTTCTCCAAGGGATCTTTCCAACCCAGGGATTGAACCCAGGTCTCCCACATTGCAGGTGGATTCTTTACCAGCTGAGCCACAAAAGAAGCCCAAGAATACTGGAGTGCCTAGCCTATCCCTTCTCCAGGGGATCTTCCCAACCCAGGAATCAAATCCGGGTCTCCTGCATTGCAGGCAGATTCTTTACCAACTGAGCTATCAGAGAAGCCCTGACACACTCTAATATGTAGAAAATCCTAAAGAATCCACTAAAAACTATCAGAGCCAATAAAGTTCAGCAAGGTTGCAGGCAGCTTCCAGTGTAACAAAGGCTGGTAGATGGGATTTCCTGTTCCTCCAGAGCTGAAGGAATAGCCCATATACTTTATTGGGTACCATTTCCATGGATTGAAATAGTCCAGACACACAAAGACTCTTTCTGCCTTCCTGTAAGCCCCTCCCCCACCCTATCCCCATTACCCCTTTGTGAAAGGTTGAAGGATTATATTCTCATATCTGTGTGCCCTGTAAGTTGTGCCAACCAAACCGATCTGCAGTCAGAGTGTATCTCAGGATAAGGAATTGGAACTTGGTAATGCATCTTTTCCTAAGATTTTGTCTTCTTTCTCCCCCCTCTCCCTCCCTCTCTCTGGTTTTGTTTTTCACTTTGTTTCTTAGCAAATTTCCTTTTGAGAAATTCCAATATTGTCTCATCTGAACCAAGGGAAATAGGATTTGTCTACGTCTCAGCTGCTGCAGGGCTAACTGGGAGGTTAGAGGTCCCTTGAGGCTAGGTGTGGGGGTGGCGGCAGCCAGCACAGCTGGAGATGCAGAGAAGGGTTAGAGCTGTGCAGATTTGTTTTTCTTGGGCAATGGCTTAAGATACTGGAATGATAGGCTTTTGGCTAAGGATCGAGTGCATCTCACTAGGGAAGAATGTGGTTGCCTGGAGACTTGCCGATCTGATCAAGATGACTAGCTGGAAATTGGGGGAGGGGTGCAAAACATGCCCATATCAGACACCAGATACTACAGACAACAGCAGTCATGTCAGCGATAGAATAATAGTGAGAGAGACACTCAGTGATTTGCAGGAGAAAATGACTGGGAAGGAAATTGGGAATGGTGCTTCCAGCCTCAACTGTCAATATGCCAGTGTGAAGACTGAGAGCAGGAAAAAAAAAGCAAATTGGGATTTTTAACAAAAAGAAGTTAAAAATCAAAAATATTATTAAGACTTAAAGGAAAGGGATTCACAACTGAAACATACTCAAGGAGACTTCTAAAGACACAAATGTGAGAGAAGGATTTGCATTACCTACCAGTTAGGAAGTTTGCCTTTTGCCTGTCTGTACTGGCTTTGTCATCCTGGGGGTCAGGTTAAGAACAGAATCAGGTGAAGGAGTACTAGGGAAAGTGGACACAAACTCTAAGAATTATGGAAATTGATCATTTGTTCATTGAATTAATGCCCTGCTCTCATAATAGGGCAGCAAACAAGTCAGTCAAGATTCCTGCTCTCAAGGAGCTAATATTGAAGGTAAATAGACAATAAACTCGTGAACAAGTAAATTACAAAGATAACTTGCGACAGTGAAAAGGTCATAGGGAAAATAAAACTGACAGTGAAAGAAAGGGAGGAACTATTACAATTTGGGTAGTCTTGAATGGCCTATCTGCAGAGGCGACTTTTGAACTGAGATGGGAACAAAGAAAGGGATGAACCATGAGAACATCTGAGGAAAGAACACACAAACAGAGGTTTGAAACAGCAAAGGCAAAAGACTTGCAGCAGGAACAAGCTTGACTTGTTGGAGAAAATGAAAAAAAGCCATTATCTCAGTTTTAGTTCTTCCAGAAGCAGACTCTGAGACAAGAGTTTGAGTGCAAGTAGTTTATTGGGAAATGAGGGGAATACCAGTAGGTCAGTGGAAAAATGACACAGAAATAAAGGCAGTCAGTAAAGGGTATATAAATAAGCCAGCTACACAGTGGGTAACAGTCCTAATACCTCAGGAAACTCTTGGAAATGGGACAAAACTCGCGTCTCAAAATTACCCAACTGAAGGAGTAAGAGAGTTGAAGTCATTGGTCAATGGCTGTTCTCCATGATCAGAGTGACCTTCCAAATCTTCAGCAAAATCAACCAGGCACAAAGATGCAGATAATGGCCATTTGGAAAGTGAAAATGCACTGAAATAAAAGATCTGAGGGATATTAGAAGGCTTTGACAGTGTCTGCTACAGCTAGTTAGCCTGGGGCAGAGTCAGAAAAAGGACCAGCTGGAGAGTCAAGCAGGGCAGATCATCTCAGGCCAAGGTTAGTAGCAAGTTAGTAGCAAATTAGTAGCTGGCAGAGGTGTTTGATTTGGCCTGCACACTGTTTTCTCTTATTTCTGTTTGTTTCATTTTGGTTTTATTTTTAACTGTCAATAATTAAAAATCAGAAGATCTCATATCTAGACCTAGATTTCTAGTTCTCTTGGAAAGTATCAAAAAGAACTGATAATTGTGGATCCTCACTTGGCAAGGTGACAATATGTCGGAAGTGAGTAGCAGATGCCCCACTTATAGAAGGGTGAGGTGCTGTCCAGTTAACCAGTCCTCCTTGAGTTTTGGATCAGTGGACAAGGGAATTGAAGGCTGTGATAAGGAGTTAGAATTTCATTCTAGGAGTATGGACAGATTTTAAGCAGGAGATTGACACAGTCAGTACATTTTTCTACAAAAAGAGTTGAGAATGGAAGCAGAAAAATAAGGAGGCTATGGAAGTAGCCTGGGAAAGAAATGATGGGGTCTTGAAAATGGGTTACAGTGGAGATGAAAAGGAGTGAAGGAATTAAGTATATTATTTGGAGTGGATTTGACAGAATGTGCTGATGTAGGGGGTGAGGGAAAAGGAGACATCTAGGATTACATTCAGATTCCTGGCTTATTATATGTTTAAATAGTGCTGAGATGAGGAAGACTAGGGGAGGAACTGGTTTGAGAGGAAAATCAAAAGTTCTATTTTGAACACAGTACATTTGAGATGCCTATTAGACAAGTGAAGATGTGAAACAGGTATATGAGATATCTCTTAGATATGAAGGGTGAGGTCAGGGAAGGAGACAGGAATTTGGGAATTATCAGAATACAGAAATGTAACTACACCTTCCATTTCTGGCAACAATGTATGTGAGATATCTTGACAATAACTTTCTTCTATAAAACATCTAAAAATACTGGATAAAAGATAACAAATATCTTTTTAAATATATTACTAAGCTCAAAAGGAATCAAGCTAAATCCCCAAGAGCCAAAACAAAGAGCTTAAAAGAAGAGCCCTCGGCTGATACTGCTTTATGAATGCCCTTGAGGCAACTATGGATTACTAACAAGTAGAGGCTGAAGGGTTTTGAGTTTATTTTGGACCTTTTTTATGGTTGGAAAAGAGGTACACCATCAAACATCACATTTATCATTTAAAAAAAAAGGCTCTTTGCAGCTTCGTCTTTTGAATTTACTTCTTTTAATTTTTTTAAATTTATCTTTTGATTGGAGGAAATTTGCTTTATAATTTAATATCACTATATTTTAAGCTTACCCAACACATGAATTTTAAAATAAAATATCAACAAAATAGAAAACAACAAATAATTTAATGCTAAAATACCAATGTCCTCTCGTGATTTATTTTTCCATATCCAAACCTGGAGCACACTCATTTTTCTATTTGCCAATCCAATTTTTAAAGTACATTTTTGAAGTATACCATAAACAGAAAACTACATATATTTTAAATGTATGACACGATGAATTTTCTTAAAGTGATCACACCCTGTAACTAGCATCCAGATCAAAAAAAAAAAATTGAACATTACCCCAGAACTCCCCCTCCACCTTATATTCCATTCCTGGTCACTATCTCTCAAAGGTAAATCTAACAAAGGTAACTTCTAACATCATAGATTGATTTTATATGTTTTGGAACTTTATAGGAAGGAATTATATTGTATGCAATCTTTCATATCTGGCATCTTTCACCCAATATTGTGTTTGTGAGATTCATATATCCATATTATAATATGTAGCAATAATTCATTTATTCTCATTACTATACAGTATTCCATAGTGTGAGTATGTATATACTAGATATAAAATTGTGTTGGATATATGTAATACAAATATCTTTACATACTCTGTGATTTGTCCTTTCACTCGTTAGACTTGTTAGTGGTATCTTTTGATAAACACAGCTTCTTAATTTTAATATACTACCATGTACCAATATTTTCCCATTTGATTACCACTCATGGCCTGATCATAAAATTCCCTGCTTATCTTACAGCAAAGGAAACCATCAACAAAATAAAAAGACAATCTATAGAACAAGGAAAATATTTGCAAATGATGTGACTGACAAGGAGTTAATATCCAAAATATATAAACAGCTCACAAAACTTGATATCAAAAAATCAAAGAATTGAATTAAAAAATAGGCAGAAGATCTAAATAGACATTTTTCCAAAGAAGACATTTAGATGGCCAACAAGCACATAAAAAATGCTCAGCATCACTAATTATTAGAAAAATGCAAATCAAAATCACTGTCAGGTGTTACCTCACATGGTCATAATGACTATCATCAAAAAGCCTACAAATAATAAATTCTGGAAAGGGTATGGAGTAAACTAAGCCATCTAAAACTGTTGGTGGAAATGTAAATTGGTACAGCCACTATGGAAAATTGTATGGAGGTTCCTTTAAAAACTAAAATAGAATTACCATACAATCCAGCAATTCCACTCCTGGGTATATATCTGGAAAAAATTAAAACCCTAATTCAAAAAGATAAATGCAACCCAATTTCACAGAAGCACTATTTAGAAATGGAAGCAATCCAAGAGCCCATCAACAGATGACTGACTTATCAAGATATGGTATATATACATAATGGAATATTACTCAGCTATAAAAAAGAAAGAAATATTGCCATATTCAGAAACATGAGCATGCTATGGTTTTTCCTGTGGTCATGTATGGATGTGAGAGTTGGACTGTGAAGAAAGCTGAGTGCTGAAGAATTGATGCTTTTGAACTGTGGTGTTGAAGACTCGCGAGAATCCTCTGGACTGCAAGGAGATCCAACCAGTCCATTCTAAAGGAGATCAGTCCTGGGTGGTCTTTGGAAGGAATGATGCTAAAGCTGAAACTCCAGTACTTTGGCCACCTCATGCGAAGAGTTGACTCATTGGAAAAGACTCTGATGCTGGGAGGGATTGGGGGCAGGAGGAGAAGGGGACAACAGAGGATGAGATGGCTGGATGGCATCACTGACTTGATGGAGGTGAGTCTGAGTGAACTCCGGGAGTTGGTGATGGACAGGGAGGCCTGGCGTGCTGCGATTCATGGGGTCGCAAAGAGTTGGACACGACTGAGCGACTGATCTGATCTGATCTGATCAGAAACATGAATGGACCTAGAGAACATTATACTTGGTGAAGTAAGTAATACAGACAAAAACAAATATTATATGATATCATTTACATGTGGAAACTAAAAAATAATACAAACAAATCTATATACAAAAAAGAAACAGACTCCTAGACATAGAATACAAACTTATGGCTATCAAAGAGGAAAGGGAGAGGATGAGGAATAATTTAGGAGTATGGGATTAATCCCCTTCATGAATCATAGCCTTGTCATAGCGAAGGGTCTTGCATAACTCAATGAAGCTATGAGCCATGCCATGTAGGGCCATCTAAGACAGATGAATAATAGGGAAGACTTCTGACAAAACACGGTTCACTAGAGAAGGAAATGGCAACCCATTCCAATATTCTTGCCTAGAAAATCCCATAGACAGTATGAAAAGGAAAAAAGATATGACAGCAGGAGATGATCCCACATGTCAGAAGATGTCCAATATGCTACTGGGGAAGAGCAGAGGGCAATTACTAATAGCTCCAGAGAGAATGAAGTGGCTGGGCCAAAGTGGAAGTGACTCTCAGTTGTGGATGTGTCTGGTGGCAAAAGTAAAGTGTAAAGAACAATATTGCATAAGAACCTGGAATATTAGGTCCATGAATCAAGGTAAAATGGACATGGTCAAACAGGACATGGCAAGATTGAACATTGACATATTAGGAATCAGTGAACTAAAATGGAGTGGAATGGGCAAGTTTAATTCAGATGAGCAGTATATCTACTACTGTGGGAAAGAATCCCTTAGAAGAAATGGAGTAACCCTAATAGTCAACAAAAGAGTCTGAAATGCAGTACTTGGGTGCAATCTCAAAAATGACAGAATGACCTTGGTCATTTCCAAGGCAAACCATTCAACGTCACAGAAATCCAAGTCTATGCCCCCAACCACTGATGCTGAAGCTGAAGTTGAACAGTTCTATGAAGACCTACAACTTCTAGAACTAATACTAAAAAGATATATCCTTTTCATCATAGGGGGTTGGAATGCAGAAGAAGGAAGTCAAGAGATACCTGTAGTAACAGGCAAGTTTGGGCTTGGAGTACAAAATGAAGCAGGGCAAAGGCTAACAGAGTTTTGACAAGAGAACAGGCTGGTCATAGCAAACACCATTTTTCAACAAAACAAGAGACGACTCTACAAGTGGATATCACCAGATGGTCAATACCAAAATCAGATTATGTTCTTTGCAGCCAAAGATGGAGGAGCTCTATACAGTCAGCAAAAACAAGACCAGGAGCTGACTGTGGCTCAGATCATCAGCTCTTTATTGCAAAATTCAAGCTTAAATGAAAGAAAGTGGGGGAAACCACTAGTCCATTTGGGTATGACCTAAATCAAAACCCTTATTTTTATACAAAATAGATTTGTATATGTGACAAATAGATTCAAGGGATTAGATCTGGTAGACAGAGTGCCAGAAGAAATACAGATGGAGGTTCATAACATTGTACAGGAGGCAGTGACCAAAACCATCCCAAAGAAAAAGAAATGCGAAAAGGCAAAGTGGTTGTCTGAGGAGGCTTTACAAATAGCTGAGAAAAGAAGAGAAACAAAAGGCAAGGGAGAAAACGAAATGCAGAGTTCTGGAGAATAGCGAGGGGAGAAAGAAAGCCTTTTTATATGAATAATGCTAAGAAGTAGAGGAAAACAGCAGAACGTGAAAGACTAGAGATCTCATCAAGAAAATAGCAGATAGCAATGGAACATTTCATGCAACGATGGGCACATTCAAGGACCTAAACAGTAAGGACCTAACAGAAGCAGAAGAGATTAAGAAGAGGTAGCAAGAATACACAGAAGAAATATACAAAAAAGGTCTTAATGACCCAGATAACCACAATGGTGTGGTCATTCACCTAGAGCCAGACATCCTGGAACGTGAAGTCAAGCAGGCCTTAGGAAGCATTACTATGAACAAAGCTAGTGGAGGTGATGGAATTCCAGCTGAGCTATTTCAAATACTAAAAGATGATGTTGTTAAAGTGCTGTACTCAATATGCCAGAAAATTTGGAAAACTCAGCAGTGGCCACAGGACTGGAAAAGGTCAGTTTTCATTCCAATCCCAAAGAAGGGAAGTGCCAAAGAATGTTCAAACTACTGTACAGTTGGGCTCATTTCACATGCTAGCAAGATTATGCTCAAAATACTTCAAGCTAGGCTTCAGCAGTATGTGAACTGAGAACTTCCATATATACAAGCTGGAGTTCACAGAGGCAGAAGAACCAGAGATCAAATTGTCACCATTCATTGGATCATGGAGAAAGCAAGGGAATTCCGGAAAAACATTTACTTCTGCTTCATTGTATATGCTAAAGCCTTTGACTGTATGGATCTCAACAAACTGTGGAAAATTCTTAAAGAGGTGGGAGTACTAGATCACTTTCCTTGTTTCCTAAGAAACCTGTACGCAAGTCAAGAAGCAACTATTAGAACTGAACATGGAACATTGGACTGGTTAAAAATTGGGAAAGTAGTACAACAAGGCTGAATATTGTCATTTTGCTTATTTAACTTATATGCAGAATACATCATGTTAAATGCTGGGCTTGATGAATCACAAGCTAGAATCAAGATTACCAGGAGAAATATCAACAACCTCAGATATGCAGATGATACCACTCTAATGGCAGAAAGTGAAGAGGAACTAAGGAGCCTCTTGATGAGGGTGAAACAGAAGAATGAAAAAACTGGCTTGAAACTACATTATTAAAAAAACCAAGATCATGTCATCCAGCCCCATCACTTCACGACAAATAGAAGGGGGAAACATGGAAGCAATGACAGATTTTCTTTTCTTGGGCTCCAAAATCACTGCGGACAGTGACTGCAGCCATGAAATTAAAAGACTCTTGCTCCTTAGAAGGAAAGCTATGACAAAAGTAGGCAGTGTATTAAAAATCAGAGACATCACTTTGCCGACAATGGTCAGTATAGTCAAAGCTATGGCTTTTCCAGTAGTCATGTATGGATGTGAGAGTTGGTCCATAAAGAAAGCTGAGTGCTGAAGAACTGGTGCTTTTGAATTGCGGTGCTGAAGAATACTCAAGTGTCTCTTAGACTGCAAGGAGATCAAACCAGTCAACCCTAAAGGAAATCAATCCTGAATACTCATTGAAGGACTGTTGCTGAAGCTGAAACTCCAGTACACTGGCCACCTGACACAAAGAGCCGACTCATTGGAAAATACCCTAATGCTTGGAAAGATTGAAGGCAAATGGAGAAGAGGGTGGCAGAGGATGAGATAGTTAGATAGCATCATTGACTCAATGGACATGAGTTTGAGCAAACTCTGGGAGATAGTGGATGATAGAGGAGCTGGCATGCTGCAGTCCATGGGGTCACAAATAGTCAGACACGACTTAGCAACTGAACAACAAACCCCATGTTTACTGAAGCAGTTTTTTACAATAGCCAAGTCAGGGAAGCAACTTAAGTGACCATTGATGGATTCATGCATAAAGAAAACATTGTATGTGTGTGTGTGTGTGTGTGTGTGTGTGTATTTGTTCTTGTTGTTCAGTCCCTAAATCGTGTCTGACTCTGAGACCTCATGAACTGCAGCATGCCACGCTCCTCTGTCCTCCACTATCTCCCAGAGCTTGCTCAAATTCATGTCCATTGAGTTGGTGACACTATCTAACTATCTCATCCTCTGCTACCCCTTCTCCTTTTGCCTTCAATCTTTCCCAGCATCAGGGTCTTTTCCAAGGAGTTGGCTATTCACATCAGGTGGCCAAAGTATTAGAGCTTCAGCTTCAGAATCAGTCCTTCCAATGAATAATCAAGGTTAATTTCCTTTGTTTTTTAATTTATTTTAATTGGAAAAAAATTACTTTACAATATTGCCTTTTTTTTTTTTTTTTGCCATACATCAACAGGAACCGGCCACAGGTATAGATGTGTCCCCCACATCCTGAAACCCCTCCCACCTGGATCCCCACCTTATCCATCTAGAATTGACTGATTTGATCTCTTGCAGTCCAGTTCAGTTCAGTTCAGTTGCTCAGTCTTGTCTGACTCTTTGTGACCCACGGACTGCAGCATGCCAGGCTTCCCTGTCCATCACCAACTCCCGGAGCTTACTCAAACTCATGTCCATCCAGTCGGTGATGCCATCCCACCATCTCATCCTCTGTCATCCCCTTCTCCTCCTGCGTTCA
The DNA here is from genome assembly GCF_019923935.1 of Bubalus bubalis. Taxonomy (NCBI): domain Eukaryota; kingdom Metazoa; phylum Chordata; class Mammalia; order Artiodactyla; family Bovidae; genus Bubalus; species Bubalus bubalis. The sequence goes on from NC_059181.1 coordinate 61,611,749, forward strand.
ATCTTTCCCAGCATCAGAGTCTTTTCAAATGAGTCAGTTCTTCACATCAGGTGGCCAAAATATTGGAGTTTCAGCTTCAACATCAGTCCCTCCAATGAATATTCAGGACTGATCTCCTTCAGAATGGACTGGTTGGATACGACTGAGCGAATTCACTTTCACTTTTCACTTTCATGCATTGGAGAAGGAAATGGCAACCCATTCCAGTGTTCTTGCCTGGAGAATCCCAGGGACGGGGAAGCCTGGTGGGCTGCTGTCTATGGGGTCGCACAGAGTCGGACACGACTGAAGTGACTTAGCAGCAGCAGCATGAAGATGGATGTTAATTAGACTTATTGATGGTGATCATTTCACAATATATACAAATATCAAAACATCATATTATACTCCTGAAACTAATATAATGTTATATGGCAATTATACCTCAATAAAAAAGAGATTACCATCTCAGTTTTGATGAAAATAGATGTCAAATCACTGAAGGCAGGGTAAGGATTTTCACATTCTGCCTTTTAAAATGGTTGCTTTTAGATGATTTCCACAGATCAGTCTCTATGGAAACTGGATAGGAAAGGCCATCACTGGCCAAAAGTAAGTCGTTTTCCCTGTAAAGTCAACTTTTGGTTGTCAGGAGGGATCTGGCCCTGCAATTCAGAGCAGCTACCACAGCCTAAATCTGTAAGTATTTGTCTAGTAAATAAATTTGTGAACAAGAGAAAAAAAAAGGGAGAAGGCAGTTCAAGATGGTGGCATAGAAGGACCCTGAATTCACTTCCTCCCATTCACACAACGAATCTACACCTTCACATTGAATAATTTCCTCTGAAAGATATTTGAAAACTAGATGAACACCTCCACAACAAAGGATTATAGGGCCTTAATGAGATGGATTGGAGAGGCAGAGACATGTTCTCACTAAAAACTCCACCCCAGGCACAATGACTCACAATCAGGAGGGTTCTCAAACACACAAAACTGTTTTCTGAGAAGTGAGAGTTTAGTGCCCACATCAGGCAACTCAACCCTTGAATTTGGAACTGGAGGGACAAGCACCTGAAATAACTGGTTTTCAAAATCAACAAGGATTATATCAAGGAGAATAAAGTACTACAGGGAATGAGGAACCCACTCTTAAAGGGCTCCCATGCAAGTTTACTCAGCCTCGGACCCAGTGCAAAAGAAACTGGTTGAAAAATGTCAGAACATAAGTGAAAGAAACCCACTTACTTAATCTTAAAACATCTGTTTTAGAGGCAGGAAACTACTGGGACTCTCTCTGAGGATGGAAGTGATGGTGGACAGAATTTTTGCAATCTTACTCTACTTTGCTAGTGTTAGTGCTGGCAGGTACTCTGTTGTAACCTGCTAGTGCTGGTGGGCATGCTCCACCCACCCCATGCCACAGCTAGGCTGGGCAAGTAACTGACCTCCCTGCTCTGCAGCCAGACTACAGACATGTTAGGGAAGTACCCTGCCCACCCACATCAGAGACAGCTCAGCAAGCACTTTACCCACCCCACACTGCAGCCAGACTACAACCAGCCAGGTGAATGCCCTAACTCCTGCACCAAAGCTGTGCAAAATCCAGGCAAGTGTTCTGCTCCCACCTTGCACCATAGCTGTGGCCCTGCTACAGCCAGTGGGTATGAGCAGCCCACAGAAGGAATGCCTCTTGAACACCAGACTCTGGTGGCCAGGGAAGAGTGTGCTTCTGGGCCCCACAGGCCATCTTCTACACAAGGCTACTCCTTCAAAACTGGGAGAGGTAGTTGTTTCACCTAATATAGAAAGACTAACTCAGAGAGTTGGAGAAAATGTGAAGACAGAGGAATTCCAAAAAAAAAATTAGGTCAAACCTGAGAAAATGACTAATGAAATGGTGATAAATAATCTTCTTTATAGAGTTCAAAGTAATGATCATAAAGATGCTCACTGAACTCAGGAGAAGGATGGATAAACAGTGAGAACTTTTAAAAGGAGATAGAAAATATAAGAAAGTAGCAAGCAGAAGTCACAGAGCTGAAGAATACAATAACTGAAATGAAACATACACTAGAAGGGTCAATAATAGACTATATGAAGCAGAAGAACAAATCAGAGAGCTGGAAGACAAAGTCATGGAACTCACACAGACAGAGCAAGAAAAAGAAAAAAGAACAGTGAAGATATCTTAAGAGACCTCTGTGATAACATTCTCATCACAGTAGTCCCAGAGAAAAGAGAAAGGGGCAGAAAGCTTATTTGAAGAAATACTGACTGAAAACCTCCCTAAACTGGGGAAGGAAACAGATATCTAGGTCCAAGAATCCCAGAGAGTTTCAAATAACATTAACTCAAAGAACTCCACACCAAAACTTATTAGAATTAAAATGGAAAATTAATGATAAAGACAGAATCCTAAAATTAGCAAGAGAACAACTTGTGACAAATAAGGGAAACCCCATAAGGCTATCAGCATATTTTTCAGCAGAAACTTTGCAGGCCAGAGTGAGTAGTAGCATGATATATTCAAAGTGCTGAAAGGAGAAAAAAATTCCAAACAATAATACTCTACCCTACAAGATTATCATTCAGAATTGAAGGAGAGATAAAGAATTTCCAGATAAAGAAAGTTAAAGGAGTTCATCACCACTAAAACAGCTTTACAAGAAGTGCTAAAGGGACTTCTTTAGCTGAAAAAAAAATGGCACTGATTAGTAATAAAACAGCATAAAGAAGTGAAAATCTCATTGGAAAAGGTAAGTATATAGTAAAAGTAGTGAATTAATCACCCATAAGACTGGAGGTTACAAGACAAAAGTAGCAAAATTAACTAATTCTAGCATAACTAGTTAGTGGATACATAAAGAGTATAAAATGTGACATCTAAAACGTGAAACCATGGGGGAGGAGTAAAAATGTAGACTTTTGAAATGTGTTAACATTTAAGTTGTTATCAACAGAAAATATACTGTGCTTCCCTGGTGGCTCAGATGGTAAATCTGCCTGTAGTTCAGGAGACCTGGGTTCAATCCCTGGGTCAGGAAGGTCCCCTGAAGAAGGGAAAGGCTACCCATGCTAGGATTCTTGCCTGGAGAATTCCATGGACAGAGGATACAGTCCATGGGATCACAGAGTCAGACATGACTAAGCGGCTTTCACTTTCACATTATATGCATAGGCTGTTATATATGAATTTCATGGTAACCACAAAACAAAAAGTTATAGTAAATACATAGAAAAAAACAAGAAAGGAATCAAAACTTAACACCAAAGAAAGTTATCAAGCCACAAGTGCCAAACAGATGTTACGGAGTGCATGTGGAACAACCTCCAGAATAGGTCACATGTTAGGTCAAAAAAATAAGTCTCAATAAATTCAAGAAGATTGAATTCATATTAAGCATCTTTTCAGACCTTAAGAAAGAGAAGTAAACAGAAAGGAAATGAAAAAACAAGTAGAAAATAATAAAATGACAATAACCTCATACCCATCAGTAATACTTTAAATGAACTAAATCTGCCAATCACAAGATATAGAGTGGTTATATGGATAAAAAAAGACTCATCTATATTCTGCCTACCAGAGACTTACTTCAGAAGTAAGGACAAAGAAAGACTGAAAATATAAGAATGGAAAAATATATTCTATATATTAAAGCTGGCATAGCTATATATGTATCCGACAAAGACTTAAAAAATACTATAACAAAAGGCAAAGAAAGTCATTACATAACAATAAAGGGGTCAAACCAGCAAGAAGATATTACATTTATAAATATATATGCATCCAACATAAGAGCACCAAAATATATAAAACAAATCTTAACAGACCTAAGGGGAGAAATTGATAGTAACAGAATAATAGTCACTTTAACATCCCACTAACATCAATGAATAGGACATCCAGACTGAAAAATCAATCAGGAAACATTGGCCTTAAATGGCACATTAGATCAGATTGCCTTAATATACATAATCATAAAATTCCACCCAAAAGCATCAGAGCACGCATTCTTCTCATCAGTATATGGAACATATACCACGTTAGGTCACAAAACAAGTCTCAACAAATTCAAGATTAGTTTCATATGACACATCTTTTCAGACCTCAGTTGTAAATAACTAGAAATCATTTATAAGAAGAAACTAGAAAAAACACCAAACTGTGGGGATTAAACAACATGCTACTGAACAATCAATGGGTCACTGAAAAAACAAAGGAGAAAATTTTTAAATACCTAGAAACAAATGAAAGAAAAATACAATATACCGAAATTTATGGGATGCAGCAAAAGCATTTCTAAGCATTTCTATTCATATAAATAGAGGTCTACCTCAAGAAATAAGAAAAACTCAAATAAACAACCTAACCTTACACCTAAATAAACTAGAGAAAGAAGAGATGATGGCCAAAGTTAGTAGAAGGAAGGAAATATTGAAGATCAGAGCAAAAATAAAATGGTGATTAAAAGACAATGCTGTGTTGTGCTGTGCTTAACTGCTCAGTCATGTCTGACTATTTGCAACCCCATGGACTGTAGTCCACCAGGCTCCTCTGTCTATGGAGATTCTCCAGGCAAGAGTACTGGAGTGGGTTACCATACCCTCCTCCAGAGGATCATCCCAACCCAGGTTAAAAGATAATAGAAAAGATCAATAAAACTAGAAGCTGGTTCTTTGAAAAGATAAACCAAAATGACAAACCATCAGCTCAACTCACCAGAGAAAAGTGAAAAGACTCAAATAAATAAAATCAGAAATGAAAGAGAAGTTACAACTGATATCACAGAAACACAAAGGATCGTAAGAGACTACTATGAACAATCATATGTCAACAAATTGTACATCCTTGAAGAAATGGGTAAATTCCTAGAAGCATACAATTTCCCAAGAACGAATCATGAAGAAACAGAAAATCTGAACAGACTGATAACTAGTAAGGAGATTGAATCAGTAATTTTAAAAGCTTACAACAGATAAAATTCCTGGACGAGATGGCTTCACTGGTGAATTCTACCAAATGTTCAAAAATTTGATGCCTATCCTTCCCAAACGCTTCCAAAATATTGAAAAGGAAATGCTGCTAAACTCCTATTATGAGGTCAGCATTACTCTGATACCAAAAACCGAAAAAGACATCACAAAAAGAGAAAAATTACAGGCCAATAGCACTGAGGAACATAGATAAAAGTCTTAAACAAAATATTAACAAACAATTTAAAAATACATTAAGAGGATCATATACCGCAATCAAGTGGGATTTAGTCTATGAATGCAGTATAATTCTACAGACTAATCAATGTGATATACCACATTAACAAAATGAAACATGAAAATCACATAATCATCTCAATAGATGCAGAAAAAATATTTCACAAAATTCAGCATACATTTATAATAAAGATTCTCAACAATACGGGTACAGAAGGAATGTACCTCAAGATTATAAGGGCCATATATGGAAAACCCACAGCAAATATCATACTCAACAACAAAAGCTGAAAGCATTTCCTCTAAGATCAGGGGTAAGACAAGGATGCCCAGTCTCCCCACTTTTATTCACCAAAGTACTACAACTCCCAGTCACAGTAATAAGGCAAGAAAAAGAAATACAATGCATCCAAAGGGAAAGGAAGAAGTAGAATTGTCACTATTTGCAGATGACATGATATTACATATAGAAAACCCTTAAAACTACACCAAAGAACTGTTAGAACTAATAATTGAATTCAGTAAATGTGCAGGATACAAAATCAATATACAAACCACTTGCATTTGTATACACTGAAAATAAACTGCATCAGAAAGACAAATCAAGAAAAGTCTCATTTACAATTCCATCAAAAAGAATAAAATATCTAGAAATAAATTAGCCAAAGAGGTGAAAGCCCTGTGCTCTGAATATTATAAGACAATAATGAAAGAAACTGAAGAAGACACAAATAAATGGAAAAATATTCTGTGCTCATGGGTTGAAAAAATTAATAATGTTGAAATATCCATGCTACTCAAAGCAATCTACAGATTCAATGTAATCACTATCAAAATTCCAGTAGAATTTTCCACAGAACTAGAGCAAGTAATTCTAAAATTTGCATGGAGCTACAAAAGATTGTGAATAGCTAAAGCACTCTTTGAGAAAGAAAAGTTGGATGTATCATGCTCCCTGGTTTCAAACTATACTACAATGATATAATATTCAAAACAGTATGGTATTGGTATAAAACCAGACACATAGATCAATAAAGAAGAATAGAGAGCACAGAATTTTTTCAGAAAACACACAAATGGCAATTATTTTACAACAAATGAGATAAGTATATGATACAGAAAGGATAATCTCTTCAATAAATGGTGTTGGGAAAATGGGACAACTACATGCAAAACAATGAAACTGGACCATCATCTTACACAATCCACAAAAATTAACACAAAATGGACTAAAGGCTTGGATGTAAAACCTGAAATTTTAAAGTTCCTAGAAGAAAAAATAGGCAGTAAGTTCCCTGACACAATTTTTTGTGATTTTTAAAAAAATGTGACTCCAAAGACAAGGGCAATAAAAGCAAAAATAAACAAATGGGACTATATCAAACTAAAAAGCTTCTGCACAGCACAGAAAACCATGAACAAAACAAAAAGGCAAGCTATTGAATGGGAGAAGATACTTTCAAATCATATATCTGATAAAGGGCTAATATCCAAAATACATAAAGAACTCATACAAGTCAATAGCAAAAACCCAAACAATCCAATTTAAAAATGGACAGATCTGAATAGACACTTTTTAAAAGAAGACATACAAACAGCCAACAGACAAATGAAAAGATGCTCAATCACTAATCATCAGGGAAATGCAAATCAAAACCACAGTGAGATATCACTTCACACCTGTTAAAATGGCTATCATCTAAAAGACAAGAAATAATGTGTTGACAAGGATGCAGAGAAAATTATTCCTCATAAACCATTGGCAGCAATGTAAACTGATGAAACCACTTTGCTAAAACAGTATGGAAATTTCTCAAACATTTAAAAATATAACTACCATAAGGTCCAGAAATTCCATTTTGTATCTATCTGAAGAAAATAAAACCACTAATTTAAAAAGATACATGCACCCCTATGCTCATTGCAACATTATTCACAGTAGCCAAGAATGGAAACAATCTAACTATGGTATAAATACAATGGAATACTACTTACCCATAACAAATAAATATTGCCATTTATAAAAATATGGGTGAACTTTAAGAGTACTACACTAACTGAAATAAGTCAGAGAAAGACAAACACCACATGATTTCTCTTATATGTGTGCATGTGCGTGTTAGTTGCTCAGTGACGTCCAACTCTTTGCAATCCCAAGGACTGTAACCCTCCAGGCTCCTCTGTCCATGGAATTTTTTTTCCAGGCAAGAATTTCCTTCTCCAGGAGATCTTCCTGATGCAGGAATTGAACCCAGGTCTCCGACATTACAGGCAGATTCTTTACCATCTGAGCCACCAGGGAAGCATACTTATCAGTTCAGTTCAGTTGCTCAGTCATGTCCAACTCTTTGCAACCCCATGAATTGCAGCACGCCTAGGCCTCCCTGTCCATCACCAACTCCCAAAGTTAATGCAAACCCATGACCGTCGAGTTGGTGATGCCATCCAGCCATCTCATCCTCTGTCGTCCCTTTCTCCTCCTGCCCCCAATCCCTCCCAGCATCAAGGTCTTTTCCAATGAGTCAATTCTTCGCATGAGGTGGCAAAAGTATTGCAGTTTCAGCTTCAGCATCAGCCCTTCCAATAAACACCGAGGACTGGTCTCCTTTAGGATGAACTGGTTGGATCTCCTTGCAGTCCAAGGGACTCTCAAGAGTCTTCTCCAGCACCACAGTTCAAAAGCATCAATTCTTCGGTGCTCAGCTTTCTTCACAGTCCAACTCTCACATCCATATATGACCTCTGGAAAAACCATAGCCTTGACTAGACAGATCTTTGTTGGCAAAGTAATGTCTCTGCTTTGGAATATGCTATCTAGGTTGGTCATAACTTTCCTTCCAAGGAGTAAGTGTCTTTTAATTTCATGGCTGCAATCACCATCTGCAGTGATTTTGGAGCCCCCCAAAATAAAGTCTGACACTGTTTCCACTGTTTGCCCATCTATTTCCCATGAAGTGATGGGACCAGATGCCATGATCTTAGTTTTCTGAGTGTTGAGCTTTAAGCCAACTTTTTCACTCTCCTCTTTCACCTTCATCAAGAGGCTTTTTCGTTCCTCTTCACTTTCTGCCATAAGGGTGGTGTCATCTGCATATCTGAGGTTATTGATATTTCTCCCAGCAATCTTGATTCCAGCTTGTGCTTCTTCCAGCCTAGCGTTTCTCATGATGTACTCTGCATAAAAGTGAAATAAGCAGGGTGACAATATACAGCCTTGACGTACTCCTTTTCCTATTTGGAACCAGTCTGTTGTTCCATATCCAGTTCTAACTGTTGCTTCCTGACCTGCATATAGGTTTCGCAAGAGGTAGGTCAGATGGTCTGGTATTCCCATCTCTTTCAGAATTTTCCACAGTTTATTGTGATCCACACAGTCAAAGGCTCTGGCATAGTCAATAAAGCAGAAAGATGTTTTTCTGGAACTCTCTTGCTTTTTCCATGATCCAGCAGATGTTGGCGATTTGATCTCTGGTTCCTCTGCCTTTTCGAAAACCAGCTTGAACATCTGGAAGTTCACAGTTCACGTATTGTTGAAGCCTGGCTTGGAAAATTTTGAGCATTGCTTTACTAGCGTGTGAGATGAGTGCAATTGTGTGGTAGTTTGAGCATTCTTTGGCATTGCCTTTCTTTGGGTTTGGAATGAAAACTGACCTTTTCCAGTCCTGTGGCCACTGCTGAGTTTTCCAAATTTGCTGGCATATTGAGTGCAGCATTTTCACAGCATCATCTTCCAGGATTTGAAATAGCTCAACTGGAATTCCATCACCTCCACTAGCTTTGTTCGTAGTGATGCTTTCTAATGCCCACTTGACTTTACATTCCAGGATGTCTGGCTCTAGGTGAGTGATCACACCATCATGATTATCTTGGTCATGAAGATCTTTTTTGTACAGTTCTTCCAAACCCATAGACACCTCAAAACACTACTGGACACTTCATTGCATTCCAGAGTGAAGAAATCTAGCTCCACCCACCAGAACACCAATGCAAGCTTCCCTAACCAGGAAACCTTGAAAAGCCACTCGTCCAACCACACCCACAGGGAGGAACCTCCACAATAAAGAGGAACCACAAACTTCCAGCATACAGAAAGGCCACTCCAAACACAGCAATCTAAACAAGATGAAAAGGCAGAGAAATATTCAGCAGGTAAAGGAACATGATAAATACCCACCAAACCAAACAAAAGAGGAGATAGAGAGTCTACCTGAAAAAGAATTCAGAATAATAATAGTAAAAATGATCCAAAATCTTGAAAACAAAATGGAGTTACAGATTAATAGTCTGGAGACAAGGATTGAGAAGATGCAAGAAATGTTTAACAAGGACCTGGAAGAAATAAAAAAGTCAATCAATAATGAATAATGCAACAACTGAGATCAAAAACACTCCAGAGGGAACCAACAGTAGAATAACTGAGGCAGAAGATAGGATAAGTGAGGTGGAAGATAGAATGGTGGAAATAAATGAAGCAGAGAGGGGGAAAAAAAGAATTAAAAGAAATGAGGACAACCTCAGAGACCTCTGGGACAATGTTAAATTCCCCAACATTCAAATCATAGAAGTCCCAGAAGAATAATACATAAAGAAAGGCCATGAGAAAATACTTGAGGGGATAATAGTTGAAAACTTCCCTAAAATGGGGACGGAAATAGCCACCCAAGTCCAAGAAACCCAGAGAGTCCCAAACAGGATAAACCCAAGGTGAAACACCCCAAGACACATATCAATCAAATTAACAAAGATCAAACACAAAGAACAAATATTAAAAGCAGCAAGGGAAAAACAACAAATAACACACAAGGGGATTCCCATAAGGATAACAGCTGATCTTTCAACAGAAACTCTTCAGGTAAAAAAGAATGGCAGGACATACTTAAAGTGATGAAAGAGAAAAACTACAGCCCAGATTACTGTACCCAGCAATGATCTCATTCAAATATGAAGGAGAAAGCAAAAGCTTTACAGATAAGCAAAAGCTGAGAGAACTCAGCACAACCAAACCAGCTCTTCAACAAATGCTAAAGGATCTTCTCTAGACAGGAAACACAGAAAAGGTTTATTAACTCGAACCCAAAACAACAAAGTAAATGGCAACGGGATCATACTTATCAATAATTACCTTAAATGTAAATGGGTTGAATGCCCCAACCAAAAGACAAAGAGTGGCTGAATGGATACAAAAACAAGACCCCTATATATGCTGCCTACAAGAGACCCACCTCAAAACTAGGGACACACAGACTGAAAGTGAAGGGCTGGGAAAAGATATTTCATGCAAATGGAGACCAAAAGAAAGCAGGAGTAGCAATACTCATAGCAGATAAATTAGACTTTGAAATAAAGGCTGTGAAAAGAGACAAAGAAGGATACTACATAATGATCAAAGGGTCCATCCAAGAAGATATAACAATTATATGAACCCAACATAGGAGCATTGCAATAGGTAAGGCAAATGATAACAAGTATCAAAGGTGAAATTAACAGTAATACTATAAAGTGGCAGACTTTAATACCCTACTCACACCTATGGATAGATCAACTAAACAGAAAATTAGCAAGGAAACACAAACTTTAAATGATACAAATGGACCAGTTAGACCTAGTTGATATGTATAGGATATTTCATCCCAAAATAATGAATTTCACCTTTTTCTCAAGTGCACACGGAACCTTCTCCAGTATAGATCACATCCCGGGCCATAAATCTAGCCTTGGTAAATTTTAAAAAACTGAAATCATTCCAAGCATCTTTTCTGATCACAATGCGGTAAGATTAGATGTCAACTACAGGGGGAAAAAAAAAACTATTAAAAACACAAACATATGGATGGTAAACAACAGGCCTCTGAATAACCAATAAATCACAGAAGAAATCAAAAAAGAAATCAAAATATGCATAGAAACAAATGAAAATGAAAACACAACAACCCAAAACCTATGGGACTCAGTAAAAGCAGTGCTAAGGGGAAGGTTCATAGCAATACAAGCTTACCTCAAGAAACAAGAGAAAAGTCAAATAAATAACCTAACTCTACACCTAAAGCAACTAGAAAAGGAAGAAATGAAGCACCCCAGGGTTAGTAGAAGGAAAGAAATCATAAAAATTAGGGCAGAAATAAATGAAAAAGAAACAAAGGAGACTATAGCAAAAATCAACAAAACTAAAAGCTGTTTCTTTGAGAACTAAATAAAATAGACAAACCATTAGCCAGACTCATCAAGAAAAAAAAGGGAGAAGAATCAAATCAAAAAAATTAGAAATGAAAATGGATAGATCACAACAGACAACACAGAAATACAAAGGACCATAAGAGACTACTATCAGCAACTATATGCCAATAAAATGGAGAACTTGGAAGAAATGGACAAATTCTTAGAAAAGTATAACTTTCCAAAACTGAACCAGGAAGAAATAGAAAATCTTAACAGACCCATCACAAGCATGGAAATGGTAACTGTAATCAGAAATCTTCCAGCAAACAAAAGCCCAGGACCAGATGGCTTCACAGCTGAATTCTACTAAAAATTTAGAGAAGAGCTAACACCTATCCTACTCAAACTCTTCCAGAAAATTGCAGAGGAAGGTAAACTTCCAAACTCATTCTATGAGGCCACCATCACCCTAAAACCAAAACCAGACAAAGATGCCCCCAAAAAGAGAAAACTACAGGCCAATATCACTGATGAACATAGATGCAAAAATCCTTAACAAAATTGTATCAAACAGAATCCAACAAAATATTAAAAAGATGCAAGGATTCTTTTGGGTGCTCTACTCGATCAGAGAAACTTCTCTAGTACCAAACTATAGCAATGATCCCTTAAGAAGAGGTGGCAAGAATACACAGGATTGTACAGAAAAGATCTTCACGACCAAGATAATCATGATGGAGTGATCACTCACCTAGAGCCAGACATCCTGGAATGTAAAGTCAAGTGGGCATTAGAAAGCATCACTACGAACAAAGCTAGTGGAGGTGATGGAATTCCAGTTGAGCTATTTCAAATCCTGGAAGATGATGCTGTGAAAATGCTGCACTCAATATGCCAGCAAATTTGGAAAACTCAGCAGTGGCCACAGGACTGGAAAAGGTCAGTTTTCATTCCAAACCCAAAGAAAGGCAATGCCAAAGAATGCTCAAACTACCACACAATTGCACTCATCTCACACGCTAGTAAAGCAATGCTCAAAATTTTCCAAGCCAGGCTTCAACAATACGTGAACTGTGAACTTCCAGATGTTCAAGCTGGTTTTCGAAAAGGCAGAGGAACCAGAGATCAAATCGCCAACATCTGCTGGATCATGGAAAAAGCAAGAGAGTTCCAGAAAAACATCTTTCTGCTTTATTGACTATGCCAGAGCCTTTGACTGTGTGGATCACAATAAACTGTGGAAAATTCTGAAAGAGATGGGAATACCAGACCATCTGACCTACCTCTTGCGAAACCTATATGCAGGTCAGGAAGCAACAGTTAGAACTGGATATGGAACAACAGACTGGTTCCAAATAGGAAAAGGAGTACGTCAAGGCTGTATATTGTCACCCTGCTTATTTCACTTTTATGCAGAGTACATCATGAGAAACGCTAGGCTGGAAGAAGCACAAGCTGGAATCAAGATTGCTGGGAGAAATATCAATAACCTCAGATATGCAGATGACACCACCCTTATGGCAGAAAGTGAAGAGGAACGAAAAAGCCTCTTGATGAAGGTGAAAGAGGAGAGTGAAAAAGTTGGCTTAAAGCTCAACACTCAGAAAACTAAGATCATGGCATCTGGTCCCATCACTTCATGGGAAATAGATGGGCAAACAGTGGAAACAGTGTCAGACTTTATTTTGGGGGGCTCCAAAATCACTGCAGATGGTGATTGCAGCCATGAAATTAAAAGACACTTACTCCTTGGAAGGAAAGTTATGACCAACCTAGATAGCATATTCCAAAGCAGAGACATTACTTTGCCAACAAAGATCTGTCTAGTCAAGGCTATGGTTTTTCCAGAGGTCATATATGGATGTGAGAGTTGGACTGTGAAGAAAGCTGAGCACCGAAGAATTGATGCTTTTGAACTGTGGTGCTGGAGAAGACTCTTGAGAGTCCCTTGGACTGCAAGGAGATCCAACCAGTTCATCCTAAAGGAGACCAGTCCTGGGTGTTCTTTGAAAGGACTGATGCTGAAGCTGAAGCTCCAATATTTTGGCCAGTTCATGCGAAGAGCTGACTCATTGGAAAAGACCCTGATGCTGGGAGGGATTGGGGGCAGGAGGAGAAGGGGACGACAGAGGATGAGATGGCTGGATGGCATCACCAACTCGATGGTCATGGGTTTGCATTAACTTTGGGAGTTGGTGATGGACAGGGAGGCCTGGCGTGCTGCAATTCATGGGGTCACAAAGAGTCCAACCCAAATGAGCGAGTGAACTGAACTGAGGATTCTTTAATATCTGCAAATCAATCAATGTGATACACCACATTAACAAATTGAAAGATAAAAACATATGATTATCTCAATAGATACAGAGAAAGCTTTTGACAAAATTCAACATCCATTTATGATAAAAAACCATCCAGAAAGCAGGCATAGAAGGAACATACCTCAACATAATAAAAGTCATATATGATAAACCCACAGCAAACATCATCCTCAATGGTGAAAAATTCAAAACATTTCCCCTAAACTCAGGAAAAAGACAAGGGTGCCCACTCTCACCACTACTTTTCAGCATAGTTTTGGGAGTTTTAGCCACAGCAATCAGAGAAGAAAAAGAAATAAAAGGAATCCAGATTGGAAAAGAAGAAGTAAACGTCTCACAGATGACATGATTCTCTACATAGAAAACCCTAAAGACTCCACCAGAAAATTACTAGAGTTAACCAATGAATATAGTAAAGTTGCAGGATATAAAATTAACACAAGGGATTATTAAAAATAATCCCTTGCATTCCTATACACTAATAATGAGAAAACAGAAAGAGAAATTAAGGAAACAATTCCATTCACCATTGCAATGAAAGAATAAAATAATTAGGAATATAACTACCTAAAGAAACAAAAGACCTATATATAGAAAACTATAAAACACTGATGAAAGAAATCAAAGATGACACAAGTAGATGGAGAAATATACCATGTTCATGGATCAGAAGAATCAATATAATGAAAATGAGTATATTACCCAAAGCAATCTATAGATTCAATGCAATCCCTATCAAGCTACCAACGGTATCTTTCAGAGAACTAGAACAAATAATTTCACAATCTGTATGGAAATACAAAAAACCTTGAATAGCCAAAGCAATCTTGAGAAAGAAGAATGGAACTGGAGGAATCAACCTACCTGATTTCAGACTATACTACAAAGCCACAGTCATCAAGACTGTATGGTACTGGCACAAAGACAGAAATATAGATCAATGGAACAAAATAGAAAGCCCAGAGATAAATCCACATACCTATGGACATCTTATCTTTGACAAAGGAGGCAAGAATATCCAATGGAGAAAAGACAATCTCTTTAACAAGTGGTGCTGGGAACTCTGGTCAACCACTTGTAAAAGAATGAAACTAGGACACTTTCTAACACCATAGACAAAAATAAACTCAAAATGGATTAAAGATCTAAACATAAGACCAGAAACTATAAAACTCCTAGAGGAAAACATAGGCAAAACACTCTGATATAAATCACAGCAGGATCCTCTTGACCCACCTCCCAGAGCAATGGAAATGAAAGCAAAAATAAACAAATGGGACCTAATTAAACTTAAAAGCTTCTGCACAACGAAGGAAACTATAAGCAAGGTAAAAAGACAGCCTTCAGAATGGGAGAAAATAATAGCAAATGAAGCAACTGACAAAGAAGTAATCTCAAAAATATACAAGCAGCTCCTGCAGCTCAATTTCAGAAAAATAAACGACCAATCAAAAAATGGGCCAAAGAACTAAACAGACATTTCTGCAAAGAAAACATACAGATGGCTAACAAACACATGAAAAGATGCTCAGCATCACTCATTATCAGAGAAATGCAAATCAAAACCACAGTGAGGTACCATCTCATGCCGGTCAGAATGGCTGCTATCAAAAAGTCTACAAACAGTAAATGCTGGAGAGGGTGTGGAGAAAAAGGAAATCTGTTACACTGTTGGTTGGAATGCAAACTAGTACAGCCACTATGGAGAACAGTGTGGAGATTCCTTAAAAAACTGGAAATAGAACTGCCATATGACCTAGCAATCCCACTGCTGGGCATACACACTGAGGAAACCAGAATTGAAGGAGACACATGTACCCCAACGTTCATCACAGCACTCTTTACAATAGCCAGGACATGGAAGCAACCTAGATACCCATTGGCAGACGAATGGATAAGAAAGCTGTGGTACATATAAACAATGGAATATTACTCAGCCATTAAAAAGAATGCATTTGAATCAGTTCTAATGAGGTGGATGAAACTGGAGCCTATTATACAGAGTGAAGTAAGTCAGAAAGAAAAACACCAATACAGTATACTAACACATATATATGGAATTTAGAAAGATGGTAATGATGACCCTATATGTGAGACAGCAAAAGAGACACAGATGTAGAGAACAGTCTTTTGGACTCTGTGGGAGAAGGCGAGGGTGGGATGATTTGAGAGGGTAGCATTGAAACGTGTATATTATCATATGTGAAGCAGATTGCCAGTCCAGGTTCAATGCATGAGACAGGGTGCTCAGGGTTGGTGTGGTGGGATGACCCTGGGGGTGGGATGGGGAGGGAGGTGGGAGGGGGGTTATGGATGGGGAACACATGCGTGCCTGTGGCTGATTTGTATCAACATAAGGCAAGAACGACTACAATATTGTAAAGTAATTAGCTTCCAATTAAAATAAATAAATTAATTTAAAAAAATAAGATACAGAAGGCAAATAATCACATGGAAAGATGCTCAACATCATATATCATTAGGTAATTGTAAAGCAAAACAACAGTATGATAGTACTACATACCTCTTAGAACGGCTAAACTTTTTAAAAACTGAAAATACCCAATGCTGGAGAGGCTTTAGAGCTACAAGAACTCTCATTTATCATTGGTGGGAGTGCAAAATGGAATGACCACTTTAGAAGTCAGTTTAGCAGTTTCTCACAAAGCTAAGCATAGTCTTATCATGTGATCTGACAATTGTACTCTTAGATATTTACCTAATTGACTTAAACCTACACCCACATAGAAAGTGTCACAGTTCCTACAGATCCCAGTAAGTTCTCATTGGTTCTTGAAAATCTAGGAGAGAGGGGGTAAATCTTGTTCGAGGCCATACCCATATCTGCAGCAGTTCTCCAAAGTAAACAGTCTCTGGTACATTAGAAAAATTAAAATATATTAAAAATAAAATAAAAACTTATGCCCATCCAAAAATCTGCATAAATGTTTGTAGCAGCATTATTAATGATCACCAAAACTGGAAACAACCAAGATATCCTTTAATAGGTGAATGGATACACAAACTGTGGTACATTCATACAGTGGAATATCATTCAATGCTTGCTTTAAAAAAAGTTATCAAACCACAAAACAACATGGGGAACCCTAAATGCATATTGCTTAGTAAAGAAAACAGTCAGAAAGAGCTTCATGGTATCTAATGATTGATTATTATATGACATTCTGGAATAGGCAAAACTATGGATACAATGATCAGTGATTACCAGAGGCTTGGAGGAGTGGGAGAATGAAGCACAGGTGACTTTTAAGACAGAAACATTTGTATGACATTGCAATGGTATATATTAATACATGGCATTATACATTTGTCAAAACACATAGAAACTTATAGCACAAAGAATGAATCTTAGTGTACAGTTTTCAACAATAATTTAGGAGGTCAGTGGTCCCAGGAAGGGATGCAGGGTTTTTTTTAAAATTTGTATTTATTGATTTATTTTTGGCTGTGCTGGTTCTTCATTGCTATGCAGACTTTTCTCTAGTTGTAGTGAGTGGGGGCTACTCTCTAGTTGTGGTGTGTGTGCGTCTCATTGCAGCAGCTTCTCTTGTTGCAAACCATGGGCTCTAGGCATGCAGGCTTCAGTAGTTGCAGCACATGGGCTCAGTAATCGTGGCTCCCAGGCTCTAGAGCATAGTCTCAGTAGTTGTTGGCGCATGGGCCCAGCTGCTCTGCAGGATCCTTCTGGATCAGGGACTGAACCTGTGTCTCCTGCATTGGCAAGAGGATTCTTCACCACTGAGCCACTAGGGAAGCCTCAGGAATGCAGATTGTGACAAGAGAGTCTAACTGTATCATTAATATAAATGTACAAGACAACTTCACTGAATGGAGTAGGGGGAATTGGTTCTGAATGAAGTAACTTTGAAAATGAGTGGGGTCTGTAGGACTATAGGCACAAGGAACTGCACATAAGCATTATAATCTAGCTGATAAAGTTTGTTTCTCATGGGGGTATAGGTTAACAATTCTGATGGAGTTATATATGTATACTGAAATTAAACAAATAAATAAATGGCAGATGGGGGGGAACCAGTTTTCTCACTGTTAGCATGGAAATTTAGAGATAAGCAAGGGAGAAGTATGAAAGTGCCTAATGGCCAACGTTAGAACAATTTGAGCAACAAAATGAAATAGTATTGTATTATAAACCAAACTATAAAATGAATAAGTCCATACGGAGATAAATAAATGATTGAATAAACTAACAGGTAGAAAGAAGAGACAAATCTCCTGTGCAGAAAAGTTCCAAATAATTTATGTAGATACTCTGCCCTCAAGGGAGGGAGCATAATGCTCCACTCCTTAAGTGTGGTCTTCATATTAACATATTTCTAAAGAGTACAGTAAAGAAAGGAGAGCAAAAGCATAAGTTTACAGTGGAGAAATCTGATAAATACCACCTTAGGATGGTCAATATCAACAGATAAAAATCATGCTGTGGCGGATTCATGTTGATATATGGCAAAACCAATACAATATTGTAAAGTAATTAACCTCCAATTAAAATAAATAAATTTATATTTTTAAAAAATACAAAAAAAATAAAAACCAATCAACACTGGGAAAAAATAAATAAATAAAAAGAACATTTTTCTTTTGATCCATAAAAAAGAAATTGTGTATCTTTTAATTTATCAATAAAGCTCTAGGCCACACACACACACAAAAAAACAAGATATGTTAGTCCATTAATTCTATGTTCCTTAATTTTACATTCTGTAGATGAGCTTATATTTTAGGATTATTTATTCCTTGATTGAATATGGGTACTCACCTCTAAAATTATTTGGGTCCATGTTTTCTTTCAGGAGGAAGGGGAAATAGTACACATTTTGAGTTGTTTTCCTTAGTGGTTATGATACACTCTTTTTTGCTATCTTTTTGAACTAGTTTTAATAGATCATATCATTCTAAGATAAATTTTAGATTTAAAATCTATTTGTACTCATTTTAATGTTTATTACCTATGTTTGTTATTCCATTAATTTAAAAAATATGCATGTATCTTCAGTAAAGTATTTTTTATTCCATAAAAAAAAATCATGCTGACAGTATGCATCCTTGATACGATGTGATGAAAATGGCACTTAAACTGTGTCCTCCCTCCCAATAATCCACAACTCCAGTCTTATCCTATCTCCTATCTAAGAAAAACATCAGACAAATTCTAATAGTGAAACATCCTACAAAATACCTGACCAGAATATTCCTCCAGAACAGTTAAGGAAAATCTGAAAACCTACCACAGCCAAGAGAAGCCTAAGGAGACATGACAACTACCTGCAATGTGGGAATCCCTGCCTGGGATACTGAAATGGAAAAAAACATTCATAAAAATTAAGGATCTCTGAAGAAACTTTGGACTTTGGTTAATAATAATATATTGGTTCATTAATTGTAAAAAAAAAAAAAAGTACTATACTTACATAATATCTTCAGTTCAGTTCAATTCAGTCGCTCAGTCGTGTCCGACTCTTTGCGACTCCATGAATCGCAGCACGCCAGGCCTCCCTGTCCATCACCAACTCCCGGATTTCATTCAGACTCACATCCATCGAGTCAGTGATGCCATCCAGCCACCTCATCCTCTGTCGTCCCCTTCTCCTCCTGCCCCCAATCCCTCCCAGCATCAGAGTCTTTTCCAATGAGTCAACTCTTCGCATGAGGTGGCCAAAGTACTGGAGTTTCAGCTTCAGCATCATTCCTTCCAAAGAAATCCCACGGCTGATCTCCTTCAGAATGGACTGGTTGGACCTCCTTGCAGTCCAAGGGACTCTCAAGAGTCTTATCCAACACCACAGTTCAAAAGCATCATGACAAGGAAAACCGGGTGCAGGATTTATAGGAAATCTTAGTAATATCTTCTCAATTTTCCTGTAAATTTGAAACTTTTCTAAAAATAAAGCATATTTTAAAATATTTGATAAACCAAAAGGTGACATAGTCCATCTTATTCTTGTTCTTATTTGCATTCCTTTGATTAAAGGTGATGTCGAACAGCTTTTCACAGTTTTTTTTGTGCATGTGTATTTTTCTTGCAAGATTTTCCTGCTCATGTCCTTTGCCCATTTTTCTACTGGAATATTGAACCTTTTGTTAATAGGTAATTAGGAGATGAAGGAGATTAGCCTTTCTTTGTCACATGTGCTCTTTTCTAATTTGTCATTGTCTTTCCATTTTGTTTATGACATTTTCTGCTGCACAGAAATTTTCCATTTTGATGTAGTCAAATCCATCGATCTTCCCTTTATGGTTTGTTCATTTTATATCATGCTTGAAAAGGCCTCTGATACCCTGAGATTATAGAAATGTTCCCTCATGTTCCCTTCTCTTGGTTTAATGGTTTTATTCTTTTCATATTTTATATTTTTATATCCCAAATTTGTACAGTATAAAGAATGAGGCACTAATCTAGCTGTTTTCTAAAGAATTAGCTAGTTGTCCCAATAGTGTTATTGAATATTTCTTTTCCCTAGTAAACTGCAGTTACTTTTGTAACACAATAAATTCCACATTAATTTCTGGGTTTATTTTTCGGATTTTCTATTTTGATTCTACTGATCTATCTCTCTATTCTTAGGATAGTGTACAGTATCTTAATTATTATAATTTTGTTATAAATTTTAATATCTGGTAGGGCAAATCCTCTCTTATTAGTTTTACTTACCAGATTTTTTTTGCTACTCCTTAATATTTATTCTTCCAGAT
This sequence comes from Bubalus bubalis, assembly GCF_019923935.1. NCBI lineage: Eukaryota > Metazoa > Chordata > Mammalia > Artiodactyla > Bovidae > Bubalus > Bubalus bubalis. The sequence goes on from NC_059181.1 coordinate 61,632,151, forward strand.
AAACTTAGAATAATTTTTTAAAGTTCAAAAAAAGAAAAACAACATTGGGAAAATTTACAGGTTAATTATGACAGAATGCACAGCTTTTATAATATTGCATCTTCCTATCTAAGAACAAGGTATATTTTACTATTTATCAAAGTCTTTTATATTTCTCAGTAGAATTTTGTACTTTTTCTTCTTATGGATCTTGCATTTTTTGTTAAATTTATATTCCTAGACATTCTATGCTTGCTCTTGCTATTGGCAACTGAATTTTTCACCAATATATTTTCTAAACTATTTTATTGATATATATGAAGCTATTGAGGCAGGGATTAATAAATGAGTTTGCATAAATATGCATACATACACCTCCCACACACATTCATTGAAACAGCAACCTTCAAGGGTTGGAGATTTCTTTGTACCTAGAGGATCCAAATTCCCATTACTTTACTCCTGAGCATCTGTCTCCAGCTGAAGACAATTATACCAAGTGGGAAGGAGAACAATTAGGAATCAAGACTGCCAGTGTACTGGCTAAGAGAAAGGTCCCTGGGGTAAGATTGCCTGGGATCCAACTCAAGCTCCATTTCTTACCTGTGTGACACTGGACAAGTAACTTGACATCATTATGCTGCAGCCCCCGTATGTAAAATGATGATGACACCAATAGCATTACTTCATAGGACTGATCAACATTTAGATGAATTAATACATGGTATTCAAAACATGAGCCTTGCCTGCTGGCTCAGTGCTAAAGAATCCACCCGACAATGCAGGAGACCTGGGATTGATCCCTGGGTTGGGAAGATCCCCTGGAGTAAGAAATGGCAACCCACTCCTGTATTCTTGCCTGTGAAATCCCATGGACAGAGGAGCCTAGCTGGCTACAGTCCATGGGGTCGCAAAAGAATTGGACATGACTTAACGACTAAAACAACAACAATTCAAAACAGTGACTTAGAATAGTCAATACTACCTATTACAAAAATTACCTTGAGTATCCCCTTTCCTCTACCATTCACAGCATAGAACATCACTGTTGTTCTTTTTTTTTTAACTTGTCATATATAAGATTTTTATATACAATCAGTATGCATTGTAACGTTTATATTGAGTCAATCAATTTTAACTAAAATGTTATTTGGCTATATAGGACATTACTGCCCAAATGAAAATAAAAACTAAATGGATTTACAAAATTTTTGGCTGTCTTGTATTCTGAAAGTTTTCATATATCTACACTTTTAAGCAAAATGCATCTTAAAAAAATGTTTCCACAGCATGCAGTTTACATTTTACATATAATCTCACTATTTTGTTACTACAAACACAATACTGAGAACAAGGAAAGGAAGAAAGAAAGAAAGGAAGAAATAAAATTTATTTAATGAAACATTCAATGTAAAAAGAGGGCTAATGGAATTGTTGCCCCTTTCCCCTTTTTTACATACTAAACTCTCATCCCATAAAGACAAGTCATTAAAAGTTTTCATCACATTACACAGTTTTCAAATCACGGCAGTCAAAAACACCTAAGGAAAAAAATGCAAAATGAAATTAAAAGACACTTGCTCCTCGGAAGGAAAGCCATGACAAACTCAGACAGAGTATTAAAAAGCAGAGACATCACTCTGCCAACAAAGGTCCATATAGTCAAAGCTATGGTTTTTCCAGTAGTCATGTACGGATATGAGAGTTAGACAATAAAGAAGGCTGAGCGCCTTAGAACTGATGCTTTCCAGCTGTGGTGCTGGAGAAGACACTTGAAGAGTCCTTTGGACTGTAAGGAGATCAAACCAATCAGTCCTAAAGGAAATCAGTGAATCAGAACACTCATTGGAAGGACTGATTCTGAAGCTGAAGCTCCAATACTTCGGCCACCTGATCTGAAGAGCTGACTCACTGGAAAAGATCCTGATGCTAAGAAAGATTGAAGGCAAAAGGAGAAGGGATGAGGTGGTTGGATGGCACGTGAGTCTGAGCAAACTCTGGGAGATAATGAAGGACAGGCAAGCCTGGTGTGCTTCAGTGCACAGGATCACAAAGAGTTGGACAAGACTTAGTGACTGAACAACAAACAAAAAAGAGAAATTCAGCTCATGCCAGAAGTTAGATGTCTTCCTAGGTAGCCAGACAACCAGAATTAAAAGTAGGGAGTAGAGGTGCTGGAGGTGAGGGACAATGGGGAGAAATGTCCTCTCTCAGAAACCAGAGTTGTGGAGGCAATGTTACAGGTTCACCCTGGTAAATTCTATGCTCAGAAAGCTTTGAGGCCTTGCTTTCTGATTTCAGCTAATGGCAACAATCAAGCACAGACATGGATGGCATCACCGACTCGATGGACGTGGGTCTCAGTGAACTCCGGGAGTTGGTGATGGACAGGGAGGCCTGGCATGCTGCGATTCATGGGGTCGAAAAGAGTCGGACACGACTGAGCGACTGATCTGATCTGATATACAATCTTGCTTGGCAGATGCCAAAATCAACTCAGACGGCTTCAGATTCTTCTTCCACTAGGACAAGATACCATTTGCCCCCTGGCAGATACATTTCCTTCCTTCTTTCCTCAACAAATATTTATTGAGCACTTTACGTCCGGTGCCGTATCAGGTACCTGGGATAAAGCACTGATCCAAAAAGAAATGGTTTCGGTCTTCATGGAGATTACATTTGAGTAGAAAGTAGAAAAGGAAACTAGTAAACAAATACACAAGACAACTTTAGATAGGGATAAGTGTTAAGAAGATTATTAATCAATGGGATGTGATAGAGAGTGACTGAGGGTTCACTTTACACAGGATAGTCAGCGAAGGTCTATCTTAAAGAGGCAATATTTGAGTTGAAATATCACAAATGTATGAAAGAAGATGATTACGGCAAGCACAGAGACCTTGAGGTAAAAATGAGAGAGTAGGTTTGAAGAAACAGAAGGGTCAATATTATTGAAATTCCTGCCACACTATTGACAATAGTGAAGATGTAGAAGCAACCTAAACATCCATCAACAGAGGAATGGATAAAGAAGATGGGGTACATATACACAGTAGAATATTGCTCAACCATAAAAAAGAATGAAATAAGGCTATTTGCAGCATCATGGATGGACCTAGAGATTATCATACTAAGTGAAGTAAGTCAGAAAGAAAAATATTATATGATATCATTCATCAGTTCAATTCAGTCACTCAGTCATGTCCAACTCTTTGTGACCCCATGGACTGCAGCATGCCAGGCTTTCCTGTTCTTCGCTATCTCCTGGAGTTTGCTCAAACCTATGCTCATTGAGCCAGTGATGCCATCCAACTATCTCATCCTCTGTTGTCCCCTTCTCCTGCCTTCAATCTTTCCCAGTAACAGGGTCTTTTCTAACAAGTCAGCTCTTTAAATCAGGTGGCCAAAGTATTGGAGCTTCAGCTTTAACATCAGTCCTTCCAATGAGTATTCCGGACTGATCTTCTTTAGGATTGACTGGTTGGATCTCCTTGCAGTCCAGGGGACTCTCAAGAGTCTTCTCCAAAACCACAGTTCAAAAGCATCAATTCTTCAGTGCTCAGCTTTCTTTATGGTCCAACTCTCACATCCATACACGACTACTGGAAAAAATCATAGCTTTGACTAGATGGACCTTTGTCAGCAAAGTAATGTCTCTGCTCTTTGATATGCTTTCTAGGTTGGTCATAGCTTTTCTTCCAAGGAGCAAGCGTCTTTTAATTTCATGGCTGCAGTCACCATCTGTAGCGACTTTGAAGCCCCCCCAAAATTAAGTTGGTCACTGTTTCCATTGTTTCCCCATCTATTTGCCATGAAGTGATGGACCAGATGCCATAATCTTAGTTTTTTGAATGTTGAGTTTGTTTGTAATCTAAAAAATAGTATATGAATAAACTTATTTACAAAATCAAACTAGACTTACAGATATAGAAAACAATTTTATGGTTACAAAGGGGAAAGGGGGGAGGGATAAACTGAGAATTGGGATTAACAGATACCACTGTATATAAAATAAACAAACAACAAGAAACTACTGTAGAGGACAGGGAACTGCATTCAATATCTTATAATAACCTATAATGGAAAAAAAATCTGAAAATGTGTGTATGTGTGTGTGTGTGTGCACATTTGAGTGCTAAATCACTTCAGTCGTGTCTGACTCTATGTGATCCCATGGACTATAGCCAGCCAGGCTCCTCTGTCCATGGGATCCTCCAGGCAAGAATACTGGAGTGGGCAACCATTTCCTTCTCCAGGGGATCCTCCTGACCCAGGGATTGAACCCGTGTCTTTTTATCTCCTGCATTGGCAAGTGGATTCTTTACCACAAGCGCCACCAGGGAAGCTTACCTATGTGTGTGTGTGTGTGTGTATATAAATAACTGGATCACTTTGCTGTCACACCTCAAATTAACACACTGTAAATCAACTATAATTCAATTTTTAAAAATTCTAGGTCTTAAAAAATATAAGAAATTCCTTCCACAATGCTACTCCAGAAGTTAGTTTCTGTAGACAGTAAAAATTCTGAATATGATCCACAGGGATGTTTGGTGGCTTTATATCTAAATCTAACAGGACACTCCCCTGCTTATACCATATGATATCCTAGTGCCTTCATTAAAAGTCTGTCACAAATGTCCTGTGTGACAGTTATGCTTCACCCAGAATCCTGTGATTAATGAGAATGCCATTTCTATCACTTCCCTGCACTACCCGTCACAACTCTGCCAACGGTTTGGGGAAGTTCCAAGACAACACCTTGAAGGAAGCATCTCTTTTTGCCAAACACTGCTAATCACAATGGAAGTGCTGAACATTTAGGGAGGTGGCTATCCTCCTGCCCCACCTGCCCTGCCAATGCTAAACTAAACAAGAAAAGGTACTACTGGCCCCATATCAGATCTCTGAAATTATTAACCACTCCTCCCACTGCGTCAACATTACCTACAGCAATATGTTCCACGGGGCTCATAGGCTTCTGCTGATTTCACTGCTTCCTGCTGTCACAATAATACCCATTTCACTATGGCAAACTACTTAAGATAGATTATAGCTTTACAATATTTATTCTCTGTCTTCCTCCATTAGAATGTAAATTCCACAAGAGAAGAGATTTGTCTCTTATTCACTGGTACATTTCTAGTGCCAACCACATAGCTGATGCTTCATAAACATTTGTTGAATGAATGAATTCTAATTATAGCTTCCTGCTTAGGATTGGTCTTTTGGATCTATTTCTGGATTCTCTATTCTGTTCCATTGACCTACTTGTCTTCTCTTGTGCCAATACCACTCTCTCTAAAAGACTATAGCTCTGTTAGTTTTAATATGAGGCAGAGTGAATTCCACAAATTGCTCTTCAAAATTATCTACTGTGATTTTTTTTTTAATGTTTTGGCCGCATGGCTTGTAGGATCTTAATTCCTGAACCAGGGCTTGAACCTACACCCTCAGCAGTGAAAGCGCAGAGTCTCAACCACCAGACAGCCAAGGAATTCCCTAGTGAGGATTTAAAAGTGTGGAAGCTGGAACCAAATTTCCTCATTTTGAGTTCTGGTTCTGCTGCTTACTGGCTGTGTGACCCTGACCAAATTATTTAACCATTCTCTGCCTCAGTTTTCACATATATGAAATAGGCACAAAACACTACCTATATTACAGGATTATTGCTAATCTTGGCCACTTGCTTTTTGATATAACATTTATAATCAGCTTTTTAAGTTCCACCAAAAAGGAAGAAAAAAACAGTTGAGATTCTGACTGGAATTGTATTGACTTTACAGATTAAATTGGGAGATCATGGACATCTACAATAGTGTGTGTTTCTATCTGTGAATATGGCATCACCTTTCTACTCGTTTAGATCTCTTGAATGTTTTTCAACAAAGTTTTAACATTTCTCCACAGAGATACTAATATTTTGTACAGGATTTTTATTATGCTCATATGAGAGATTAACCTATACATTTTCCTTTATTTTAATGTTCTGGCCGGTTTGTTATCAAGGTTATAAAGCTCCATAAAATTAATTGAGGGGGATTTTTCTTATTTTTCTATTCCCTAAACAAGTTTTGTGTGAGTTTGGATTCATCTGCTTCTTGAATGTGGAGAGAACTCATCTGTGAAATCACCTGGGCTGTGAGATTTGGAGTGAGGAACGTGGTAGCATTCTACCTATTGATGTATTGCTTTAAGGTTTATAGGTCTATTCAACTTTCCATTTCTTCTGCAGTCACTTTTGTCAAGTTATGTTTTCCCAGGATATTGTCCATTTTGTTTAAGATTTCAGATTATTGTCATAAAATAGTTCAATGTAATAACATTATTTTTTGGTAAAATATGTAATTTTACACAAGTAATTCTTTTAAAAATTAATTAAAAATATTTGTGCACAATATAGAAAGAGTAAGAGAGGGACATAAAACAGTAAAACTTAACACTACCCAGCCCACTCAAATTAATCACACAATTTTTCTATTTCCTGTGATGCACTCTGTGTTACAAAATGAGAATCATCTCCCAAGCATAATCAATGATTCTTCTTGTTTGTTTTGTTTTGTTTTCCATTCTTTTTCTTTTGGCTCTAACTTTATATCTAAAAATATTTTGGAACTCAACTATACATACATCTTTCCTGATTTACTATCAGATATATAGTCTACCTCTTTAGATAACTTTTAATTTCAAAAAGCTCATTATTGCTGCTTCTCTTGTATTGTTTCTACTTAATCTTATTATAATGGTATAAATATCAGTTTTGGCTGCTCTACATCTACCAGGACTAGCTTCTTAAAGTATGCTTTTATTTTCTCCTTAGCTTGGTACTTCTGAAAGCATTTACTCCAGAGGTCTGCATACAGTCTCATAAATGAGTGTCAATTAACTGCGTAAAAGGATAAATAAAAATAGTAAAATATTTCATGAATGAATAAAAGTATTTAAAGTAAAGTTAACACCTTATCTCTAAATAAAGATCACCTTGAAGTGTGGCCTATTATCACCAAGGTGATTCAGATTTATCTAACAATAAAAATGTCTCAATATAGTCAACACCTACAGCAGAGTAAAACTATATTTGTAAAGCCCAGGACAGAGTCAAAATCACTTCCATGTTTCCATATGAAGAAGGTATACATTATGCATTGTTTCAACTTTCTCTGCTCTAATTATCCACTCCCCCTTAATTCAGTTCAGTTAAGTCGCTCAGTCCTGTCTGACTCTTTGCGACTCCATGAACCGCAGCACGCCAGGCCGCCCTGTCCATCACCAACTCCCGGAGCCTACTCAAACTCATGTCCATTGAGTCGGTGATGCCATCCAACCATCTCATCCTCTGTCGTCCCCTTCTCCTCCTGCCCTCAATCTTTCGCAGCATCAGGGTCTTTTCCAATGAGTCAGCTCTTCGCATGAGGTGGCGAAAGTATTGGAGGTTCAGCTTTAACATCAGTCCTTCCAAAGAACACCCAGGACTGATCTCCTTTAGGATGAACTGGTTGGATCTCCTTGCAGTCCAAGGGACTCTCAAGAGTCTTCTCCAACACCACAGTTCAAAAGCATCAATTCTTCAGTGCTCAGCTTTCCTTATGGTCCAACTCTCACATCCATACATGACTACTGAAAAAACCATAGTCTTGTCTAGATGGACCTTTGTAGGCAAAGTAATGTCTCTGTTTTTTTACATGCTCTCTAGTTTGGTCATAACTTTCCTTCCAAGGAGTAAGCGTCTTTTAATTTCATGGCTGCAATCACCATCTGCAGTGATTTTGGAGCCCAAAAAAAGTCTGTCACTGTTTCCCCATCTATTTCCCATGAAGTGATGGGACCAGATGCCATAACCTTACCTTTCTGAATACTGAGCTTTAAGCCAACTTTTTCACTCTCCTCTTTCACTTTCATAAAGACGCTCTTTAGTTCTTCTTCACCTTCTGCCATAAGGGTGGTGTCATCGGCATATCTGAGGTTATTGATATTTCTCCCAGCAATCTTGATTCCAGCTTGTGCTTCATCCAGCCCAGCGTTTCACATGATGTACTCTGCATTTAAGTTAAATAAGCAGGGTGACAATATACAGCCTTGACATACTCCTTTCCCTATTTGGAACCAGTCTGTTGTTCCATGTCTGGTTCTAACTGTTGCTTCCTGACCTGCATACAGGTTTCTCAAGAGACAGGTCAGGTGGTCTGATATTCCCATCTCTTTCAGAATTTTCCACAGTTTATTGTGATCCACACAGTCAAAGGCTTTGGCATAGTCAATAAAGCAGAAGTAGATGTTTTTCTGGAACTTTCTTGCTTTTTCGATGATCCAGAGGATGTTGGCAATTTGATCTCTGGTTCCTCTGCCTTTTCTAAAACCAGCTTGAACATCTGGAAGTTCACCGTTCACGTATTGTTGAAGCCTGGCTTGGAGAATTTTGAGCATTACTTTACTAGCATGTGAGATGAGTACAACTGTGCGGTAGTTTGAGCATTCTTTGGCATTGCCTTCTTTGGGATTGGAATGAAAACTGACCTTTTCCAGTCCTGTGGCCACTGCTGAGTTTTCCAAATTTGCTGATATATTGAGTGCAGCACTTTAACAGTGCCATATTTTAAGATATTAAATAGCTCTGCTGGAATTCCATCCCCTCCACTAGCTTTGTTCATAGTGATGCTTCCTAAGGCCCACTTGACTTCACATTCCAGGATGTCTGGCTCTAGGTGAGTGATCACACCATCATGATAATCTGGGTCGTGAAGATCTTTTTTGTGCAGTTCTTCTGTGTATTCTTGCCACCTCTTCTTAATATCTTCTGCTTCTGTTAGGTCCATACCATTTCTGTCCTTTATTGAGCCCATCTTTGCATGGAATGTTCCCTTGGTATCTCTCATTTTCTTGAAGAGATCTCTAGTCTTTCCCATTCTATTGTTTTCCTCTATTTCTTTGCATTGATCACTGAGGAAGGCTTTCTTATCTCTCCTTGCTGTTCTTTGGAACTCTGCATTCAAATGGGTATATCTTTCCTTTTCTCCTTTGCTTTTTGCTTGTCTTCTTTTCACAGCTATTTGTAAGGCCTCCCCAGACAGCCATTTTGCTTTTTTGCATTTCTTTTTCTTGGGGATGGTCTTGATCCCTGTCTCCTGTACAATGTCACGAACCTCTGTCCATAGTTCATCAGGCACTCAGATCTAGTCCCTTAACTCTATTTCTCACTTCCACTGTATAATCATAAGGGATTTGATTTAGGTCATACCTGAATGGTTTAGTGGTTTTCCCCACTTTCTTCAATTTAAGTCTGAATTTGGCAATAAGGAGTTCATGATCTGAGCCACAATCTGCTCCTGGTCTTGTTTTTGCTGATTGTATAGAGCTTCTCCATCTTTGGCTGCAAAGGATATAATAAGTCTGATTTTGGTGTTGGCCATGTGGTGATGTCCATGTGTAGAGTCTTCTCTTGTGTTTTTGGAAGAGGGTGTTGGCTATGACCAGTATGTTCTCTTGGCAAAACTCTATTAGCCTTTGCTCTGCTTCATTCCATATTCCAAAGCCAAATTTGCCTGTTACTCCAGGTGTTTCTTGACTTCCTCCTTTTGCATTCCAGTCCCCTATAATGAAAAGGACATCTTTTTTGGGTGTTAGTTATAAAAGGTCTTGTAGGTCTTCATAGAACTGTTCACCTTCAGCTTCTTCAGCATTACTCGTCGGGGCATAGCCTTGGATTACTGTGATATTGAATGGTTTGCCTTGGAAATGAACAGAGATCATTCTGTCGTTTTTGAGATTGCATCCAAGTACTGCGTTTCAGACTCTTTTGTTGACTATGATGGCTACTCCATTTCTTCTAAGGGTTTCCTGCCCACAGTAGTAGATATAATGGTCATCTGATTTAAATTCACCCATTCCCGTCCATTTTAGTTTGCCGATTCCTAGAATGTCGACATTCACTCTTGCCATCTTCTGTTTGACCACTTCCAGTTTGCCTTGATTCATGGACCTAACATTCCAGGTTCCTAAGCAATATTGCTCTTTATAGCATCGGACCTTGCTTCTATCACCAGTCACATCCACAGCTGGGTGTGGTTTTTGCTTTGGCTCCGTCTCTTCATTCTTTCTGAAGTTATTTCTCCACTGATCTCCAGTAGCATATTGAGCACCTAGTGACCTGGGGAGTTCCTCTTTCAGTATCCTATCCTTTTGCCTTTTCATACTGTTCATGGGGTTCTCAAGGCAAGAATACTGAAGTGGTTTGCCATTCCCTTCTCCAGTGGCCCACATTCTGTCAGACCTCTCCACCACGACCCGTCCATCTTGGGTGGCCCCACACGGCATGGCCTAGTTTCATTGAGTTAGAAAAGCTGTGGTCCATGTGATCAGATTGGATAGTTTTCTGTGATTGTGGTTTCAGTCCACCTGCCCTCTGATGCCCTCTCTCAGTGCCGACCATCTTACTTGGGTTTCTCTTACCTTGGACGTGGAGTATCTCTTCATGGCTGCTCCAGCAAAGTGCAGCGGCTGCTCCTTACCCTGGATGTGGGGTATGTCCTCATGACCACCACTCCTGACCTTGGATGTGGGGTATCTCCTCTGCTGTGTGCCGCTCCTGCCCCCCTAATTAGTTACATTTATATTCTCTGTAATCCACTGAATCTGCTCTTTTAAGGTAGACAATGATCTCTCTCTTGCCAAAACCAGGGGTCACTTCTTTCTGTTATCTGAACACTCAGAGGCTAATCAATCTAAAGTCTAATTCTCCTTCTTGAAATTCCTTTTTCCTTAAACTTCTAAGAAGACACGTAGGTCTGGATTATTCTTCTTTCATTGGACATCCTTTCTTCGTCTTCTGGTGGCTCTTCTATTTTTTCACAGCTCTAAGTGTCAGAAGTTTCCGGGGCTGGTGCCTGATCTTCCTTTTCTGTATCTGTGCATCATCTCTGTGTCCTCATCTAGTGCCAGGACTTTGGTGCATATATTCCTTAAAGATTCCAGCTCTCAATCCCCAGGTCTAAGCTCTCTTCTGAAGTACAAGCACATGAGTCAGAATCTCTATTTGACATCTTCATCTAAATATCCAGTTGGCATCTCACCCTGAACACTTCAAAATAAAACAACCAGCTGACCTTCCTTAATGCCACAGATAACAGTATCTTTCTGAGTAGTATAGAAATCAGATCAGATCAGATCAGTCGCTCACTCGTGTCCGACTCTTTGCGACCCCATGAATCACAGCACGCCAGGCCTCCCTGTCCATCACCAACTCCCGGAGTTCACTGAGACTCACGTCCATCGAGTCAGTGATGCCATCCAGCCATCTCATCCTCTGTCATCCCCTTCTCCTCCTGCCTGCAATCCCTCCCAGCATCAGAGTCTTTTCCAATGAGTCAACACTTCACATGAGGTGGCCAAAGTACTGGAGTTTCAGCTTTAGCATCATTCCTTCCAAAGAAATCCCAGGGCTGATCTTCAGAATGGACTGGTTGCAATTAAATATGTTTTGGAAGTTGAGCAACTGGATGACCCAGGAGGTGTTTTATTATGGATGTGCCATATTTGTTGTCATGTTAGTCTCCAAAATTATTGCTTTTTCCCTAAGTGCATTTCTATAATGGTTGAACTATAATAATAACATTATTTTTTAAATCTTCTGTATTTCTAATGTAAACTTTCTTTCATTTATTACTTTATTTCTTTACTAATTGATTAGCATTATCAAAAGTTTTTTCAAAGAACTCATCTTTTCAATTATCAATTTGGTGGTTAAATTCTCTCTATTATAGTTTCGTTTTAAATTTTATTAATTCCCACCTTTATCTTTTATTTCATTCCTTCTACTTTCTTTTCCTTTATTTCACTGTTTCCTTTCTAAATTCCTAAGTTGGGCACTTAATATATAAATACTCATTCTTTCTTGTCTCTGTATAAATGTACTTTAGGCTATAAATCTCTCTAAGTACACTATTCCTTTGGTAAATTCTAGATTTTGACATGAGGTGTTTTTATTAACATTCAGTTATAAGTATTTTCTAATTTACATTATGACTACTTCTTTGACCTATGAGCTAATCAAACATCATTGTCAAATTTTCTATATATATTTTAAAGTTACTTTTCCACTATTGACTTCTTTTTTAATTTATCTAATTATATTCATTGGAGGATAATTACCTTACAATATTGTGATGGTTTTTGCCATACATCAACATGAATTAGCCACAGGTACGCATGTGTCCCTCCCATCCTGAATACCCCTCCCACCTCCATCCCCACCATATCCCTCTGGGTTGTCCCAGAGAACTGGCTTTGGGTGCCCTGCTTCATGCATTGAACTTGGACTGGTCATCTATTTTACATATGGTAGTATACATGTTTCAATGCTATTCTCTCAAATCATCCCACCCTCACCTTCTCCCACAGAGTCCAAAAGTCTGTTCTTTACATCTGTGTCTCTTTTGCTCCCGTGCATATAGGATCATACTTTGTCAATAAAGGTCCATCTAGTCAAGGCTATGGTTTTACCAGTGGTCATGTATGGATGTGAGAGTTGGACCATAAGGAAAGCTGAGCGCTGAAGAATTGATGTTTTTGAACTGTGGTGTTGGAGAAGTCTCTTGAGAGTTCCTTGGACTGCAAGGAGATCCAACCAGTCCATCCTAAAGGAGATCAGTCCTGGGTGTTCATTGAAAGGACTGATGTTGAAGCTGAAACTCCAATACTTTGGCCACCTGATGAGAAGAGCTGACTCATTTGAAAAGACCCTGATGCTGGGAAAGATTGAAGGCAGGAGGAGAAGGGGATGACAGAGGATGAGATGGTTGGATGGCATCACCAACTCAATGGACATGGGTTTGGGTAAACTCTGGGAGTTGGTGATGGACAGGGAGGCCTGGCGTGCTGTGGTTCATGGAGTTGCAACGAGTCGGACACGACTGAGTGACTGAACTGATATAGGATCATCATTACCGTCTTTCTAAATTCCATATATATGCATTAATATACAGTATTTGTCTTCATCTTTCTGATTTACTTCACTCTGTATGACAGGCTCCAGTTTCATCCACCTCATTAGAATTAACTCAAATGTGTTCTTTTCTATAGCTGAGTAATGTTCTATTGTGTATATGTACCACAACTTCCTTATCAATTCATCTCTCAATGGACATCTAGGCTGCTTTCTTGTCCTAGCAATTGTAAATAGTACTGCAATGAACATTGGGGTATATGTGTCTCTTTCCTAATTTAATTGAACTGTGACTAGAGTATACACATGGTCTTTATGTTTTAGCTATGTCTTTGTAACAATATATAACTTGATTTTGAAAAAAACTAATTTGGTGTTTTTCAGTCTCTCAGTCATGTCCAACTCTTTGCAATCGCATGGACTGCAGCATGCCAGGCTTCCCTGTTCTTCACTATCTCCCAGAGTTTGCTCAAACTCATGTCCATCCAATCATCTCATCCTCTGTCACCCACTTCTCTTGCCCTCAATCTTTCCTAGCATCAGGGTCTTTTCCAATGAGTTGGCTCTTCACATTAGGTGGCCAAAATATTGGAGCTTCAGCTTCACCATCAGATCATCCAATGAATATTCTGGGTTGATTTCCTTGGATTGACTGGTTTGATCTCCTTGCTGTCCAAGAGACTCTCAAAAGTCCTCTCCAGCACAACTATTTGAAAGCATCGATTCTTCGGTGCTCAGCCTTCTTTATGGTCCAACTCTCACATCCATATATGACTACTGGAAAAAACACAGCTTTGATTATATGGACCTTTGTCAGCAAAGTGATGTCTCTGCTTTTTAACACACTGTTTGTCATAGTTTTTCTTCCAAGGAGCGAGCGTCCTTTAATTTCATGGCTGCAGTCACCATCCACAGTGATTTTGGAGCCCAAGAAAATAGTCTGTCACTATTTACATTGTTTCTCCATCTATTTGCCATAAAGTGATAGGACCAGATGCCATGATCTTAGTTTTTTGAATGTTGAGATTTAAGGCAGCTTTTTCACTCTCCTCTTTCACTTTCATTAAGAGGCTCTTTAGTTCCTCTTCACTTTCTGCCATAAGGGTGGTGTTATCTGCATATCTGAGTTTTTTTATGTTTCTCCCTGTGATCTTGATTCCAATTGTGATTCATCCAGCCTGTCATTTCACATGATGTACTCTGCATATAGTTAAATAAGCAGAGTAACAATATACAGCCTTGTTGTACTCCTTTCCCAATTTTGAACCAGTCCATTGTTCCATGGCCAGTTCTAACTGTTGCTTCTCGACCTGCATACAGGTTTCTTAGGAGGCAGGTAAGGTAGTCTGGTATTCCTATCTCTTTAAGAATTTTCCACAGTTTGTTGTGATCCACACAGTCAAAGGCTTTAGCACAGTCAATGAAGCAGAAGTAGATGTTTTTTTCTGGAATTCTCTTGTTTTTTCTATGATCCAATGGATGTTGGCAATTTGATCTCTCATTCCTCTGCCTATTCTATATCCTGCTTGTACATCTGGTAGTTCTCAGTTCATGTACTGTTGAAGCCTAGCTTGAAGGATTTCAAGCATTACCTTGCTAGCAAGTGAAATGAGTGCAATTGTATGGTAGTTCAAACATTCTTTTGCATTGCCCTTCTTTGGGATTGGAATGAAAACTGACCTTTTCCAGTCCTGTGGCCACTACTGAGTTTTCCAAATTTGCTGGCATATTGAATGTAGCACTTTAACAGCATCATCTTTTAGAATTTGAAATAGCTCAGCTGGAATTCCATCACTTTCACTAGCTTTGTTCATAATAATGCTTCCTAAGGCCCAATTACCAATTTAAAATTTCAGTACTTTGGTAGATTTCATCAAATTACATTTATTCTGATCACTGTCATATTTTTATTTATTCATACCATCTAATTTAATGTTTTATATTTACTCTGATTTTTTATGCTTCTTTTTTCTCTTTTTCTGTCTTATTTACAAGTAATTGAGGTTTCCTTGTTCAATTTTTCCCTCTACTAGTTTGTATGTTGTAGTTTCCATTTTCTATTCTTTTAGTAGTTACTATTAAATTTCAATATTCATACTTAAATAAACCAAGTCTAAATTTAATTACTATTTCTACCTTCTGGTTTCCCTCATGGCTCTGAAGTTAAAGTGGCTGCCTGCAATGTGGGAGACTTGGGTTCAATCCCTGGGTTGGGAAAAATCCCCTGGAGAAGGAAATGGCAACCCACTCCAGTACTCTTGCCTGAAAAATTCCATGGATGGAGGAGCCTGGTAGGCTACAGTCCATAGGATTGTAAACAGTCTGACACAACTGAGCAACTTCACTTCACTTCACCTTTCTCTCAAATGATACAAAGATCTTCTAATGCTTTAATGCTGATCACCCCCTCAGCTTATTTGTTGTTTTTGTCCAATAAATTAATTGCACCATTTTTTAAACTCCCAACTCAGTCACTATAGTGTTTCACATAGCAAATGGTTGTTTATATTTATCTAAGTTTCTTTGCTCATTATTCTTTTTCTCATCTCATTCTTCTTTCTGGAAATTCAATAAGATCTTTAGTGATGATCTGATTTTATATATATATAAATGTCTTTATTTGGCTCTTATTTATCAATATTAACTTTTCAAGGATGAATATTCTAGATTGACAGATATTTTCCCTTGGCACTTTGAAAGTATTATCCCTCTATCTTCTGACTCTGTTGCTTTTGAGAAGTCTGTTCTCAGTTTAATAGTCATTGCTTTGGAAATAATTCCTTATTTCTGCTTGACCCCTTTTCAAACATTCTCTATCTTTTTACCAAAATGTATCTCTATCTTTTTACCATACAGCTTTCTTTGTCTTTGTTCGGCCTGAGATTTATTGTAATTCCCAAATCTAAGTATTCATGTCTTTCATCAATAATGGAAAATTATCAGCCGTTTTTCTTTGAATTTTGTTTCTCTCTCATTTTCTTCATCTAGAAATGCAATTAGATTTATGATATATTGCCTCATTCTACCATCCATATCTTTTAATTTCTTATTTATAATTCCTATCACTTTCTCTCTCTTTCTGTTGCATTCTGAACAATTTCTTCAGATCTATTTTTCTGATCACTAACAGTCTATTTCTGTCTAATTTGCTATTTAATCTGTCAATTGAATATTTTAAATTAAACTAACAATTACATTTTTCATTCTGAAAAAATGTATTCAAGTTCTTTTTAAAAGTGACCTAGGCTTCTGTGACACCAGATGTGATGGTATAGATTAACTCATCCCTACTCTCCTTGCTGCAACCAGAAATACTAGAAATAGCACATGAGGAAATAGAAAGAGAACTGTGAAAGGTGGAAAGATGACAATGAAATGTTTAGAGAGCCATGGACTTCAGGAAAGGGACATCTGCAGGGCATCTAAGAATCTCCTACCTGACAGATGTTGACCCAGGCCTATCATAACTGAACCCCAATCTAGTAACACAAGGAAACCAGGTAGGTTCATTTCTTCCCCAGATGGAACAAGAGCCCCAGTAACAACCCCAAGTGATCTTAGCAACATTGGCAAGGGAGATTAATGGGGATCACCTCTGACAATAAGTAAGCAGAACAAGTTTCTCCTTCCACACCAGATCCAAGAACCTCCTCCATCACAGAGAGACAATATGTGGCCAGACAGTATCACCACGGGGTACCCTTCCATAACAAATGACCTAGGCCTGCGAATTTATTTGTACCCATGGGCCTGAGACTCCTCTGCCCCAACCAGGGACATGGAATATGGCAGCTCATGGGTACCAACAAGGAAAATCCCATTGCAACAAGTCATCTGGGCCTGAAGCCATTCAATCTCCCACAGACAGCAGGGTAATACTGCCACAAGAAGCACCTGGCCAGAAAGAAATCTCCTTCTCCCACAGAGCCAGAGACGTCCCTCCAAAATAAGTGAGAGGCAGGGCCAGTGGTGACGGAGACCCCACCATAAGTGGCTTGGACCAGGAAGCATCCTTCTTCCCTGTAGAGAATCCCTTTCCCCATAAACATGCACTAGGCAGTCTGACTTGAGAAAAGTGCTTCTGCAGAGACCAATGAGAACCCAAGCAGCACCAGATAAACCAAGGAGATGAACAGATAATAGCAAAGGCTATGAAAATTAAATTATCATTGGAACCAGAACCTACAAAAGTAGGCCAGAACCAGTGTGCTGTACCTAAACAGGATGAACTGCCTGCTAAAATAAGAGATTTAAATAGGACCCAGAGTGTTTCAACATAATGGCCAAAATGTCCAAGATACAATAAAAATCATCTGGCTCTTCATAAGAAGAATCAAAGCCAGAAAAATCACAACATGAACAAGAAAAAAAAAACAATCAAATAACACCAACACCAAGATGAATCAGATGTTAGAACTATCTGTCAAGGATCATAAAACAGCCATCATAAAAATGCTTCAACAAGCAGTTACACATTCACTGAAAAAAAGTGAAAAACAGAAAATCTCAGAAAATAAATGGAAGTTACAAAAAATGGAAATTATGGAACTGGAAAATACAATACAAAACTTGCCACATGGGCTCAATAGTAGAGTGGAGATGACAGAGGATAAAATCAGTAAATTTGAGGACTGGTCAATAGAATTCACCATATCTGATGAACAGAAACAAAAAGGATTGAGAACAAAATGAAGTGAATCTCAGATGCCTGAGGGACAAAACAAAAATCCAACATTCTTTTCATCAGAGTTCCCAAATGAGAAGAGAATGCAACTGAAAGAATTGTTGAAAAAGTAATCTTTGAAGCTTCCTAAAATTAGTGAAATACATAAACCTACCCATGGAAGAAGCTGAGTGAACACCATAAAGGATAACTCTAACAAAATCCAAACCAAGGCACATCACAAATAAACATCAAAAGCCCAGTCTGTAAAAGGAAAAACTGATAAATTGAACTTCATAAAAAATTAAAATCTATTGCTCTGCACAAGACTTTTAAGAGAATGAAAAAACAAAGACTGGGAATATTATTTGCAAAGCACACATCTGACAAAGGATTCATACCTAGAATATATAAAGAACTCTCAAAACTCATTAATTAAAGAAGCAAATAATCCAATTAGAATATGTGCAACAAACATGAATAGACATTTTACTAAAGACTGTATACAAGGGCAAATAAGCACATCATTAGGGAAATGGTAATAAAAACCATAATGAATTATTACTACACACCTATCAGAATAACTAAAATAAAAAATAGTGACAATACCAAATGCTAACAAGGATGCAGGGAGAAGGCGATGGCACCCCACTCCAGTACTCTTGCCTGGAAAATCCCATGGACAGAGGAGCCTGGTAGGCTGCAGTCCATGGGGTTGCTAAGAGTCGGACATGACTGAGTGACTTCATTCTCACTTTCATGCATTGGAAGGAAATGGCAACCCACTCCAGTGTTCTTGCCTGGAGAATCCAAGGGACGGGGGAGCCTGGTGGGCTGCTGTCTATGGGATCGCACAGAGTCGGACACGAATGAAGCAACTTAGCAGCAGCAGCAGCAAGGATGCAGAAAAAATGGATCACTCATACATCGCTGATGGAAATGTAAAGTCGTAAAATCACCCTGGAAAGTAGATTAGTAGTTTCCTTTTTTAAATAATGATCACATGATCCAGCAATTGCACTCTTGGGCATTAATCCAAGAGAAATGAAAACTTCTATTTACACAAAAACCTGAACACAAATGTTCATAATATCATATAATAGTCAAAAACTAGAAACAATCCAGATATCCTTCATCCTGTGAATGGGTAAACAGACTGGTACATCCATATTGTGGAAAATAAAAAGGAACAAACTATTAATAAAAAACAAATTAGATAAATTTATAGGCAATGTGAAGAAGGCTGAGCACTGAAGAATTGATGCTTTTGAACTGTGGTGTTGGAGAAGACTCTTGAGAGTCCCTTGGACTGCAAGGAGATCCAACCAGTCCATTCTGAAGGAGATCAGCCCTGGGTGTTCTTTGGAAGGAATGATGCTGAAGCTGAAACTCCAGTACTTTGGCCACCTCATACGAAGGGTTGACTCATTGGAAAAGACTCTGATGCTGGGAGGGATTGGGGGCAGGAGGAGAAGGGGACAACAGAGGATGAGATGGCTGGATGGCATCACTGACTCGATGGACGTGAGTCTGAGTGAACTCCGGGAGTTGGTGATGGACAGGGAGGCCTGGCGTGCTGCGATTCATGGGCTCGCAAAGAGTCAGACACGAGTGAGCGACTGATCTGATCTGATCTGATAGGCAATTATGTCGAGTGAAAAAAAGTTAACCCTGCAAGGTTACATACTGTAGGATTCCATCTATATAGCACTTTTGAAATGATGAAATTATTGAGTTAAAAAACAGATTAGTGGTCATCAGGAATTAGAGAGAGGCATGGAGAAAGGAGTGTAGTGAGTATGTTTATAAAAAAAAAGAAACATAAGAGATCCTTGGATGATAGAACTGTTTCATGTTTTAACTGTGGAAGTTGATACCTAACACGTGTGATAAAATGGCATAGAATTAAACACATACACATACAGACAGAGAGAGAGAGACAGACAGACAGACAGACACACACACACACGAATACAAGCAAAACATAGGGAATCTGAATAAAATTGGTGAATTACAACAATACTAATATCTTGGTTATGTTGCACTATAGTTAGGCAAGCTCTCACCCTTGGGGCAAATTGGGTAGAGGGTACATGAGTTCTCTCTGTATGTCTTACAACTATATATGAATCTACAACTATTTCAAAATAAGATTAATTTTAAAAGAATTATAATAAATGTGGTATATTCTTATGATGTATTATTCAGCAATAAAAATGAATAAAGGATATTGACTTCCAGAATTGCAGTGTAAGGAATGCTGCAAGTCCTCTCCCCAGAGAAAAACCAATCTCACTGCTGAAGATTATTTTTAAAACAACCATTTAAAGTCTCTGGAAACTGTTCTAAGCATGTACCCCAAACAGAGAAACATCTATTTTAAAAAGGTGTGACAGTGAGAGTCTGTGGTCTTTGAGTCATGACACACTCCCTTATCAACACCCCAGCTCTCATAACAGTCATGTGCAGCCAAGAAGACAAGCCTCTTTCTTCATCTACCTCCCAGTCTGGCACTGTGGTTTCATCTTTGGAGGGGCAAGTCTCATTTCTCCAAGATTCATATTTCAGAAGCTCTACTTTGGGCAAACACTGCCAAGAGGACCAGTCTCCTTTCCCCAACCCAATCTCCATTGGTAAGACAGAAACTTGACTCTAGGCATGACAGGTTGAGAAAGTTGGGTCCCAAATGCCCTTGTTCCAGCTTATTCACAGGGTTAAGGGGCAAGTTCAAAAGGGGCTACTATCTCAGCTGTGAGCCTTACTCATAGAGCAGTACCGTCACAGAAGCAGAAGAATCAGGCCACTGCCCCCACCTTTAACTCCTGTATAAGGGTAAAGAGTTTCTACCCAAAGTGAGACAGACCATACGAACAGAGAACTCACACTTACAAGGGGAATTAATCTACAACAAAGGAGGAAAGAATATACAATGGGGGAAAGATAGCCTCTTCAATAAAAGGTGTTGGCAAAACTGGATAGCTATATGCAAAGGAATCAGCCTGGGCCACTCTCACACTGTGCACAAAAATAAATTTAAAATAGATTAAGGACTTAAATGTAAGATCTGAAACCATAAAACTTCTAGAAGAAAACATAGGCAGTATGCTCTTTAACATCGGTCTTAGCAATATTTGGGGGGTATGTCTCCTCAGGGAAAAGAAACAAAATAAAAAACAAACAAATGGGACTCGATCGGACTAAAAAACGTCTGCACAGTGAAGGAAACTATCAACAAAATGAAAACACCACCTACCGAATGAGAGAAAATAGCTTCAAATTATATATCTGATAAGGGGTTAATATCCAAAATATACAAAGAACTCACACAAGTCAACATCAAAAAAAATTAATAAACCCAATTAAAATGGGCAAAAGATCTGAATAAATATTTTTCCAAAGAATTCATATAGATAACCAATAGGCACAGGAAAAGATGCTCAACATCACTAATCATCAGGGAAAGGCAAATCAAAAACACAATGAGCTATCATGTCACACCTGTCAGAATGGTTATCATCAAAAAGACAATAAATAACAAATGTAGGCAAGAATGTGGAGAAAAGGAAACCTTCATACACTGTTGATGGGAATGTAAATTGGTACAGCCACCATGGAAAATAGTATGAAGATTTCTCAAAAAATTAAAAATGGAGCTAAGATACAATCCAGCAATTCCATTCCTGGGTATTTATCTGAAGAAAATGAAAACACTAATTAGAAAAGATATATGTACTCCTATGTTCGTTACAGCATTATTTACAATAGCCAAGATATGGAAGCAATCTAAGTGTCCATCAACAGATGAGTGGATAAAGATGTGAGATAGATAAATAAGTAGAAATACACACATGAAATATTACTAAGTCATAAAAAAGAATGAAATCTAGCATTTGCAACAACACGGATATAATATATAGAATCCAGAAAACAAAACAAATGAGCAAACATAACAAACAAAATGGAAACAGAGCCATAGATTCAGAGGACAAAGAGCCATAGATTCAGAGGACAAAGATGGTTGCTGGCGGGGAGAGAGGGGAAGGAGAGTAATAGGTGAGGGAGATTAAGAGGTACAAACTTCCAACTACAAAATCAATGAGTCACAGGTATGAAATATAGTGTGGAATGTAGTCAATAAATATGTAATATCTTTGTATAATGACATATGGTAACTCAATTTACCATGGTGATCATTTTGAAATGTATAGAAATATCAAATAACTATGTTGCATAACAGGACTTCAAAAACAAACAAACTCATTCAGTATCCAGGGTTGCGGATGCTGCTGCTGCTGCTGCTACGTCGCTTCAGTTGTGTCCGACTCTGTGCGACCCCATAGACGGCAGCCCACCAGGCTCCCCCATCCCTGGGATTCTCCAGGCAAGAACACTGGAGTGGGTTGCCATTTCCTTCTCCAATGCATGAAAGTGAAAAGTGAAAGTGAAGTCGCTCAGTCGTGTCTGACTCGTAGCAACCCCATGGACTGCAGCCTACCAGGCTCCTCCATCCATGGGATTTTCCAGGCAAGAGTACTGGAGTGGGGTGCCATCGCCTTCTCCGAGGGTTGCTACAATATATTATCTAAAACATTCTGTTTTCAAAAAAAATATTATAAGATGTGCAAACAATAGGAAAGTGTGACCCATAAACAGGAAATAAAGTAGGGGCAATACAAACTGCTTGTTAGGAAGCCCAGATGTCAGACTTAGCAGATAGACTTCAGAACAGTTACTACAGATATGTTCAAAGAACTAAAGTAAACTATAATTTAAAATGTAAAGTAAACTATTTTGGCAATGTCTCATCAAATAGGAAATATTAATAAAGAGATAGGAGTTATTTTTTATGAAAACCAAATAGAAACTCTGGAGCTAAAAATGTAATAATTGGAATTTTTATATTCACTAGAGAAGTTCAAGAGTAATTAGAGCTAGTAGAAAAAAGAATCTGTGACCTCGAAGATAAATCGCTAGAGATTATACAATCTGAAAAACAGAGAAAAAAGAAAGAAAAAAAAATTAACAGAGTCTCAGTGAAGTGTGAGACACCATTAAATACAGCAACATACATGTAAGGGGAGTACTGGAAGGGGAGGATAGAGAGAAAAGAGCAGAAAAATACTCAATGAGATAATGACTGCAAACTTCCCAAATCTGATGAAAAACATTAACTTGTACATCAAAGAAGCTTGATAAACTCCAAGTATTAATACAATAAAGACAAAGAGATCCATATCCAGATACATCATAGTTAAAATGTTGAATGACAAAGACAAGGAGAAAATCTTGACAAATTGTCAAATGCAAGATGCCCCAATAAAATTAGCAGCTAACTTCTAATCAATAACGAAGACTGTAAGGCAGTGGGATGGCATGTTCAAAGCCCTAAAAGAAAACAAAATTATCAACCAAGAAACATATACAACAAGACTGTTTTTCAAAAATGAAGGAAAAATTAAGACATTCCCAACTTGGCAGTTGCTTTAAATGTAAACACACGGTTACCTTAAGAGACAAGAAAAATTAAAACATGTCTACACCAAGACTTGTACATGCATATTCATAGCAGCATTGTTCAGAACAGCTGAAGGGTGGGAACAGACCCAATGTGCATTGACTGACAAATGGATGAACAAAATGTATATCCATACAATGAAATGTTATTTAGCCATAAAAAGAAATGAAGTACTTATAGATACATGTTAAGCATGAATGAGCCTTGAAAACATTATGCTAAGTGAAAGATGCATGCGTGTGTGCTAAGTCGCTTCAGTCTTTGTGACCCTGTGGACTGTAGCCTGCCAGGCTCCTCTGTCCATGAGAGTCTCTAGGCAAGAATACTGCAGTGGGTTGCCATATCCTCCTCCAGGGCATCTTCCCGACCTAGGGATTGAACCTGTGTCTCTTTGTCTCCTGCATTGGCAGGCAGCTTGTTTACCACTAGTGCCACCTGGGAAGCCCAAGTGAAAGATGTCAGTCACAATAAAAACATATTATGTCATTGGTATGAAATGTTCATAATAGGAAAATCTATAGAGAAACAGAATAGATTAATGGTTGTTTAGGGCTGGGGGTAGGGACGAGAGCTGGAGAGTGGTGGCAGAGGGGTTTAGGGTTTCTTTTTGGGTTAATGAAAATATTCTAAAATCGGTGTGGTGATGGTTGCATGGTTCTGTGAATATACTAAAAATCAGTGTACTGCACACTTCTATGGGTAAATTGTATGGTATGTGAATTATATCTCAATAAAGCTGTTTCCAAAAAGAGGGGGATAAAGTGTCTGATAAACACAATAACATGTAGAATATAAAAACATTATATGACCAAAATAAGTAGAACCCTAAAAAGTATATACTGTTACTCCATTATATGAAATTCTATAACAATAACAGAAAATATATGCATGGTGCCTACAGGGGCCAAGGGGTAACTGAAAGTAGAAATGAGAGAACTTTCAAGTGTGATAAAAATGTTTTATACTTTGACTTAGAGTGGTAAAAATACAATGTACACATTCATAAAAATGCATTGAGTTATTATATTTAGGATAAGTACATTTCACTGTATGTAAATTTTATCTCAATTGAGACAGAATATAAGAGACAAGAGGAAGGAAAGAGAGGAGAGGGAGCAGACATAGAAGCTATTTAAAGTAAAATCTATAAATTTGACATTCAGCAGGATACAAAGGGTAAGGAAGAGGAAGGGATCTAAAACAACAAAAGGTGGCAGATTCTATTAGAATCCTGGCTTAAAAACCAGATAATCCTCCAAGACCTGTCTGTGAGACTGGCAATCTCACTTCTCTGAGCCTTGGTTTGCTGCTGCTGCTGCTGCTAAGTCGCTTCAGTCGTGTCCGACTCTGTGCGACCCCATAGATGGCAGCCCACCAGGCTCCCCCGTCCCTGGGATTCTCCAGGCAAGAACTCTGGAGTGGGTTGTCATTGCCTTCTCCATTGTGTGAAAGTGAAAAGTGAAAAATGAAAGTGAAGTCGCTCAGTTGCGTCCGACTCATAGCGACCCCATGGACTGCAGCCTACCAGACTCCTCCATCCATGGGATTTTCTAGGCAAGAGTACTGGAGTGGCTTGCCATTGCCTTCTCCGGAGCCTTGGTTTATTCATCTGTAAAAAAGAATTGTGATCCCTCTTTCACAAGGTTTTTATGAGGACTAATGAAATCATACATATAAAGTGCCTAGAGGTCTTTATTATTATGACTCCAGATCTCTAACTTTGCCCCTCAATAGGTCAAGTTCTTCCTCTGGGATGGGATAGGGTCTTGGACACAGGAAGGATTTGTATAAGGAATACCTGAAGGAAGGAGCCAAAAGTGAAAATGAGCAGCAGTTTCCCAGCTTACTGATGGATGGACTTAGAGCCCAAGATGAAAGTCGCTACATCTATTGATATTTCCAGGAGCCTTTTCCCCCACCTAATTCTTAAGCTGAGAGGTGAGATGCTGGTGGTATCCTTACTCTGCCAGCTCATATTCAGAGAGGCATAAACCCCTCCAAACCTTCTTATCTCTGTCTGGGCGGTCAGGCTTGGCTTTAAACTCATTTTCTGGCTCAGTGGATAGAGCAGTACTGTCTCTGAGAGCAATGGGACATTTCTCTGAGGTCCATGGAGGAGCCTACATCTTTTGCATCAGATATAAAGTCTGTTTCGTCTTCCATCCATGCCCTAATGTCCAAAGGTGTGCAGAGCCCAGAGAGTGAGAGGTGGGCCAGCTGGGTTCTGGATCATGTTTGACCTATCAGAGCTACCTGGCAAAGAATGATAGAAGCTAAGTCATGACTCCTAAGTTAACTTCAAGGCATACTTAGGATGCCTTTGAGAATACTTACTTGTGACAGACTTTGAGATGGGTGCTTGGTGATCTTAAGGGGCTTCATGCTGATAATTTTGAGACTGAGCATGCTTTGAGAGGAATTATAACCTTCCTAGTGTCTTGAACACCCTGTTTCTCCATTCACTTTCCATATCCCTAGAAGAACTCTGACGGAGGAAGTCTGGATACAGGCCAAAGTGAGCAGCAGCCCTTCTCAGTGATGGTCTGAGACTTACCAGTCTCAGGACTTGACCAAGTTGTGCCTTTCTCTTGCCCCAACTGAGAGCCATGTTCTTGGCAGCACTGCAGAGAGGGTTGAGAAGCCATAAGGAACTAGGGAAAGCAGCCAGCAATTTGGAGATCTGACAGCCTTATTTCACAAGTCACCTCAGGTGAGGAAAAGTAACCTCAGTTACCATGGGGGGGCAGCAGAGGCCAAATTACAGAGCCCTTAGCCTAGACTCAGAACTCCTGGGTTAGAATCTGTGCCTGTGCATGGAGCCATGCCCGGGCAGCATCACTCCCTGAAGCCCAGTTCATATGGAACCCAATGTAGAGGATGGAGTCAGCCCAAAGAGCAACCAGAGAAGTTAGAGAAGACGAAACGTTCCAGGACTGTGAGGCAGCCTCAGGGACTGAGAATACCGCAACAAAGAAGTCCAAAGCATGGTAAATGAGAGGGGCAGTTATTTGCAAATAATTCAGTTCAGTCCTTACTATGTCTGTGGGGCTCCCGGGTGGCACAGAGGTAAAGAATTCACATGCCAATGCAAGAAATGCAAGAGACGTGGATTCGATCCCTGGGTCGGGAAGATTCCCTGGAGAAGGAAATGGCAACCCACTCCAGTATTCTTGCCTGGTGAATTCCATGGACAGAAGAGCCTGGTGGGCTATAATCCATGGGGTCGCAAAGAGTCAGACACAACTGAGCACACACGCAACTTACTACATCTGTGCACAGAAATCTCTCCCTCCCTAACTGACTCTCACATAGAAAAACATTCTCCAACTTTTGATATTCTAGGCTGAGCTGTGTGAGCCTAGAACTTCTGATCAGCTGCTTCAACTTCTCTCCCAGATCATTCTAGCAATGACTTTTATTCCATATCATTGCTGGGAAACCATGCTGGTTTCTCTGGCCTGGAAAAGCCACCTTCTTACTTTTAAGGTCCATAAATTTAAGGTACCTAGATATTATAAGAGGGCAATGCAGGGACTCTTCCGAGAGCTTCCCCTTCCCCTTAGGTACACCAAAAGAGTGACTCATCAGTGATTTCTTGGGGAAGAAGGTGAGTCTGGTAACCAGTTCTAGCTTAATTCATTACTAAACTCAGAAGACACTGGCCATCCACATCCTGCAAATGAGCTGAAAGCCAGAAGCGCTCCTAAAAAATAGGTCCTTATTGGAAGATTCCAAAACCAAGCTCAGAGTTCAGAACAGGAAAAGAGAGACTGCTAACTGACATATCAGAGCCCCAAAGGGGTTCAAAAGACCATGGAGCTGATAGAATAAACAGGCTCAGATTTTAGACCAACTCATGAAGGTGCTGAGCTTCTCTGAGGGATACCTTGCAGAAGGAAGCCTCTCCCATGCTTTTCCTTCTAAGCTCCCAAACCATGTGTGAACTTCATACCAACTCCAAGAGACCCACTGGCTTCCTTCCTGAAGACCTAGGGATTCAGTCTCCTTTCCTTTTCTGTCTTTTTTTTTTTTAATATTATTATTTATATGGCTGTATCAGGTCTCAGTTGCAGCACACAGGATCTTTGTTGCAGCATGCGGGATCCTTCGCTGTGTTACACGGGCTTCTCTCATTATGGCACACAGGCCTAATTTCTCCTCAGCATGCAGGAACCTAGTTCCCCGAACAGTGATCAAACACATATCCCCTCCATTGGAAGTCGGAATCCCAACCACTGACCACCAGGAAAGTCCCTCCTTTCCTGTCTTACCACCAAAGCAATACAGAGCAGAAGCAACACATTGCACATACTAGGTTTGGTGAAGTATTACAGTGGAATGAATATGAACTGGCAAAGTTTCCATTTTCGAAAGTTCCCGGATTGAGAGGATTGAGATTGAAGAGGTTGCGCTCTATCTCCTGACTCCCTTCTGAGATGCCCACTAGAAGGTCTGTGAGGCTTTCTCCCTCTGCATTATTTATCTTGAGAGTGGGAATTACTTCCCCCAACACCCCTTCACACACCTTTCTCCCACTCATACCTGAGCAGCAAGGGCATGGAAGCTCCCTTTCTCTGGATCTCAGGGGATGTTTATCCTGAGGAGCATGAAGACAAGCACCCAGCCCACAAGCCTCTAATATAAACAGCATTTTCTCTTAACCAAGAACCAGACTTAATAACCTGCTAGTGTTTCACGCAACAGAATAAAGACGCCATGAGAGACAAAAAGGAAATACCTACCTTGTGCTACAGGGGCTTCTCAGGTGGCGCAGTGGTAAAGAATCCGCCTGCCAATGCAGGAGACACAGGAGACACGGGTTCAATCCCTGGGTCGGGACCAGCCCCTGGAGAAGAGAATGGCAACCCACTCCAGTATTCTTGACTGGAAAATCCCATGGACAGAAGAGCCTGGCGGGCTACAGTCCACGGTGCCGCAAAAGGTGGGACATGACTGAGCATGACATGCATGCACCTGTGCTTCAAGTAACAGTTCAGGGTGGACTAATACATACTGAGGGCCATAGAGCAGACTCTTCAGAGCCATCACGACATTTTGTCTGCACAAAAGCCTTATGAAGTAGCTATTTTTTCCCCATTTTGCTGATAAGGAAACTGATAGGCTCTGATGGCTTGTGCTGGGCTGGGAGGCAAAACCAGGCCAAGCCTGCCTAACTCCAAAGTCTGTACTGGTTTTACTACAGTGTGCTGCCTCCCAAAGAGGGTGGGAGCCACAGACTAGAGCTCACAAGGTCAGCTGAAAGAGGCAACTTTTAAATCACTGTGCATGCATGAGTGCTAAGTTGCTTTAGTCATGTCCAGCCCTTTGTGACACTATGGACTGTAGCCCACCAGGCTCCTCTGTCCATGGAATTCTCCAGGCAAGATACTGGAGTGGGTTGCCATTCCTTCCTCCAGGGGATCTTCCCAACCCAGGGCTTGAACCCACGTGGCTTAAGTCTCCTGCATTTGCAGGTGGGTTCTTTACCACTAGTGCCACCCAGGAAGGCTTAAATTACCGTGCCGTACCCCAAAACTAAGGAGGAGAATCAGACCCTCCAGGGGACAGGACAGCTACAGAGCCAAAGCACAGCATATGCCAGGATGTGGACCCCAGTCAGAATCAGAGCAGGAGCAGGTTGTGGGAGGGACTGGGGGAAAAGCTCAAGTCTAGGAAACCCAGGCCTTCCTTCCTTCAAGGTCCCAGATCATAGATTGAGCAGCATTCAAGGTAATTTGGACTCACTTTCAAGGTGATGGGGAGGAAGCATATTTGGAGTAGGCCAAAAGTTAATGTAGACAACTCTTTTAGGTTTATTTTGGCAGGGGAAAATAATGACTGATAACTTCAGAAGAGTGTGGAGTTGAGGGAACATTATTTTTAAGATGGGAAAAATTTACCTGCTACTGAGAAAGGTCCATTTGAGAGAAAGAGGTTGAAACAATAGACGAGAAAAGAGACTGTGGATAGTGTGAAAAGAAGGGCAGGAAAAGGCTACAAATACCAGTGGAAGGAATGGGCTTCTGAGAAGAACAGACATATCCTCCACTGTTACAGGAGGAAAAGTCCTACAGATATGTTGATTGGGTAATGTGGGAAGTGGAGGCTCTACCTAGTGAGCAATCTTTTGATAAAGTAAATGATATTATCTGTCATAGTCATCTGCTATGGTAGAGAGAGAGTAGACACAAGGATTGGAGGTTTAAGAAAAGAGTGGAGAAGATTTGAAATAGTCATTCTGGAGTGTTGCTAAGTTGCTTCAGTCATGTCCGACTCTGTGCGACCCCATAGAGGGCAACCCACCAGGCTCCCCCATCCCTGGGATTCTCCAGGCAAGAACACTGGAGTGGCTTGCCATTTCCTTCTCCAATGCATGAAAGTCAAAAGTGAAAGTGGAGTTGCTCAGTCATGTCTGACTCTAGCGACCCGATGGACTGCAGCCTACCAGGCTCCTCTGTCCATGGGATTTTCTAGGCATAAGTACTGGAGTGGGGTGCCATTGCCTTCTCTGTCTGGAGTGTTAGAGGTACTAAAACAATTGAGTACCTAGTAAGATTATGAAATAATATCGATGGCTCGATTGAGATTGCTGATTTATAGTAGAGTAGACCCAATTTGTGACAATAGAGGTAGGTGGCTCAGGGGGAGTGGAAGAGATGAGGATGTTTAGGAAGCAAGAGGTCCAAGTGATGGCTGAATCATCAACAAGGACAGTGAAGTTCCTTAGGATGATGGCAAGATTTGCAGTGGAGAGAAAGCCAGTGAGACGAAAACCAAAGTCTTCACTGAGAAAGAGGATATATTCATTTCCTAGGGCTACTCCAACAAATTACCACAAAATGGTTTGCCTAAAACAACAGAAATTTATTCTCTCACAGTTCTGGAGGCCAGAAGTCCTAAATCAAGGTGTTGGAAGGGTCAATTCCTTCTAGCGCCCCTGAGGGATTATCTACCCCATGCATTTCTCCTAGTTTCTGGTGATGGTCAACAATCCCTGGCATCCTTTGACTTGACCTGTAGATATCACTTCAATATCTGACTCTGTTATCACATTCCCATCTTCCCTCTGTGCCTGTCACTGTGTTCAAATTTCCCTTGTCTAATAAGGACACCAATCAGGGACCCACCCTAACCCAGCATGACCTTCTCTTAACTTGATTACATTTATAAAGGCTCTATTTCCAAATAAGATCACCCTCACAGGTAAATGGGGGTTAGGACTTCAACCCACTATGGAGGATATGTACATGACACCAATGAAAAGGAGTGAGTGATATATCAACATGATGTGAGTCTCAAAAGAGCTATAGTTTTTGCAAGAGGGAGGAAAGCTAATGGGCTGGAAGTAGTAGTGGGGAACAAGGAAGGTATCTATCCCACCTCCTGACCCTAAGGTACTGGACAAGACACCAAGCAGCCTTCACATAAGAAAGCAGCAGGGGAAACAGCCTTCTGGGTAGAACTAGGTTTCTGTTAGGTAAAAGAGGTTGAGAATGCTGATTAGAGAGCAGCTGGTCAAGAAGGCTCTAGTGGAAGACTCAGGAAAGTGAAGAAAAACTGGAAGAATGGATTGGAGAGTAATACTATCACTACTCTGATAGTAATGTGAAATTCAATGGGAGGGTAGAGGTGAGGCTTACACTTTGGGAGTGAAGTGATGACATCAGGAAATGTGGATCAGGGTGGATTTACTCCTAGTGTCTGTGAGGAGTTATCAGACTCTGGGCCTGGTGGCCAGAAAATCAGGTCTCTTGGCCTGGGTTGGTGGCAGCTGCAGGAGCTGCAGGCCCCAGGGTAGAGGTGGCTGACCATCTCCACCATTGTGGGCTACAGTGGAAGAATCTACAGTGAGGTCACTCTGTCAATTTCCTAGAGTTGAGGTTCCTTAGAGTGAGGTTCCTCACACTAGAAATTGGAAGCAAGAGAGAAAGCCCAAGATGGGCTAAGATATGGACATTTACTTCTCTGGGTTTGGACTGAGAAGCTATCAAAGTATCTAAGAGGAATCCCCTGAGATGGAGGTCTTAAAATGGCACCCTATATCTCTCTGCCCCATCTGTGCCAACTTACTCACCACAGCTGAACAATCAAGCAAGCAGCAAATGGTCTCTGGTATTCAAATCTCAGAAATTACCTAGAATTACCAACCCTTTTCAAAGAGGAGGTAAAGTGAGCATGAATTCTTATGTTCAAATTCTACCTCAGCCACTTTCTAACTGGGTAATCTTAGGCAAATGACTTAAGGTGTCTGTCATCATCTGGAAAATGGAGACAGTAACAGTTCCTATCTCACAGAATTGTTGTCATAGAGGATTAAGTGGCTTAATATATGTAAATGCTTAGACTGGTACCTAGGACATAAAACAAGTACTATATAAATGTTTGTTTTTATTGTTATTGATTCTCTGTCCCACTTAATCTCTTGATACTACCCTGCTTGCTATAACATCCCTGGCTCTGAACCCTAACTTTAAAAATTACTTCTGAGCCTTCCCCCTGGGTCTATTTACCTCTAGACCAAATAACCCCAGGTCCTTCAAATGTTCCTCATATAATGTGGCTGTTGGTGCACCAGGCTAGTGACTCACCTTTGGACGCTCTGTGCTTCGTCATGTATCCTTATTTAAAGGGGATGTCCAGGATGGAGCACAGTGCTCTGGGTGGGATGTGACAAGTGTAGAGAAGGGCAGAACCATCTTTTCTCTTGTTCTGGTTCTATATTTCTATTAATGCAGCCTAAAATCTAATTACCTCTTTTGGCAGCATCATCATTCTGTTGGCTCGCACTGACTTTACAATCAAATCAAGGTCTTTTTCACACGTGCTGTTGTTAAACCAGGCAGGTCTCTTCTATCCTATGCTAGAAGAACAAACCAGCTGTAGTTGCTGTGAGGAATTTAAGTCCAACAAAGCCCAGTATCTGCAGAATTTACTAAAAAAGGAAAAGTGGTCCAGGCAAGCAGTTGGTAGTTGGGGTTCATGGCAGATGCTTCCAGTTGCCTACTCAGTATGGATTTCTCTTTCTTGATCATTTACAGTATCCCGACTTTGCTTGGAGCAGCAATGTGCCCAGCTAAAAGTATTGGATTTCCCAGCTTCCTCTGTAGCTAGGAGTGTCCATGTGACACAGTTCTAGTCAAAGAGATGTAGGTAGATATCACTGGGTAGAGTGCTCCATTCTGAATAAAAAAGTAAAACCTCTCTAGAAGCTCGATTGTCCTTAGCCATCTTGCCCCTTCTTTCTGTCTATACTATAAACAGGAGGTCCAGAGCGACAGCAGTTGTCTTGTCACTAGGAGACAAAAAGCAAGTAGATGAAAGCTGACCCTAAGGATGGTGGAGATAATAAGCCAGGGCCTGGATGGCCTTTCTGAACTTCCCTTCCATCCCTGGGCCATGTACTCAGGGAAATTTTGTTGCATAAGACAAAGAAACCTATCTATTTAAGCTACTGTTGTAGAGTTGTCGATTTCTAGCCTAAAGCACACCTAACTGACTTAGGGTTATAGTATAAGAAAAT
Source organism: Bubalus bubalis (assembly GCF_019923935.1). Taxonomy (NCBI): domain Eukaryota; kingdom Metazoa; phylum Chordata; class Mammalia; order Artiodactyla; family Bovidae; genus Bubalus; species Bubalus bubalis. The sequence continues at coordinate 61,664,765 of NC_059181.1, forward strand.
TGGGGATCCAAATGGAAGGTAAACATGACTAGAGGCATTTAGACATTTATAAATACAAGTGGGCAACAGGATCAAAGGAATCCATCAGTAAGACATCAGCCACTGTGTTAGGGCTTGGGGTCAGGACTCTCTCCCTAGAGGGTGAACTAAAAGCATGAGTGGGCCTAGGCCTTAATATGAGACTGGTGATCAGGTTGGGGGACTCAGACATAGAACATGAGACAGAAGGCCAGGGATCAGAACTGAACAATAAGATAACTTCAGTGAAAACTTGAGATCAGACTCAGACCTGTGGCAAAGGGACTACTTGTTCCTGAGTTCCAGTGCACAGAGTGGAGTAACTTCAACTCTTCCTGTCTTAGGACAGGTATAGCCTGCAGGTGGGAGGGAAATTTGTCCAACTGTGGAGGGAGGAAGGGGGACAGAAAGTGGGATCAGGCAAAACCTGACAAGCTTTAGCTCAAGTTGTGCTTTAGCCATCCTGGCAGTCTTCCTATGCGTTCTTCAATTCACCCTTAATTATGGGCTCTGGTTTTCATCTTTTGCCCATGCCCTTTTAAGATCTGAGCTTAACAAAAATTTCCCTGTGTCACCACATTAGTCTCTTTAAATGGATCCCACTTCTATTTCTGCCTAATTTTCAGAATTTCACTGTGGAAAAACCCTTTCCCTCCTCCTTCTACTCCAACTTGTCTTCTCCGCTGCCCAGTTTGAAGGCACTCTATCACTCTTCTTGGGCTCCCCTCAGAAGTGATCCACCTTTATCCTCCAACTTAAGCCTCTGCTGACCTGGGAGCAGGTGTAGAGAAGGGGCTGGGAAGAAGGCTGGCCAGGGCCCACCAGCTCTGGGGAGCAGGAGCCACCCCCCAGCCCCTCACCCCACCCATAAGGCTGTTCTGTTCCAGGGGCCTGATTATAGGCCAATGCCTTCCCTTCCCCATCCCAATTTCTTGTGTCATCTAGAGCAGAGCTCCCTCTGACCACTGATGTGCTACCACTTCTCCTTTGTGTGCACTGGGTACTGTGTGGATAAGTTATTGCTACATTGCGTTCCTGTGATAGATGGACCTTTGTGAGACAATTTTCACCCTGTCTGTGCTGGACAGAAGGGAGGGAGTCTTGCCTGAATGACTTCTCACAGAAAGCTCCAGAGGTGCTCAGAGCTGATAGCCTAGGCCTGGCAAGTTGCTGTTTCATTGGCACTCAAGAATGTCAATCATTGTGGTCCTGCCAATCATCTGTGAACTGGGTATCTGTAAGCCATTAGCCTTCTTTTTTAAACAGAACACTGAACTCTCCAAGGACTAAACAAAGAATGGCTCTGGAAAGATAGTTCCTAGGTGGGCAGGGGCAATTGTGCCCATGTCACTAACTCAGACCCTTTGGTTTCATCCTCCTTCTTCAAGCCCTGTCTCTACTTGATTCCTTACATCCAGGCCAGTCCTGCTGCTGCTGCTGCTGTTGCTAAGTCGCTTCAGTCGTGTACAACTCTGTGCGACCCCAGAGACGGCAGCCCACCAGGCTTCCCCGTCCCTGGGATTCTCCAGGCATGAACACTGGAGTGGGTTGCCATTTCCTTCTCCAATGCATGAAAGTGAAAAGTGAAAGTGAAGTCGCTCAGTCGTGTCCGACTCTAGCGACCCCATGGACTGTAGCCCACCAGGCTCCTCCGTCCATGGGATTTTCCAGGCAAAAGTACTGGAGTGGGATGCCATTGCCTTCTCCAAGGCCAGTCCTAGCTTCATTCAATTCTACGCCTGTCATTTCCCTCCCAGGTGCATTTCTTATCTCTACTCCTGCTGCTGCTGGCCTTGTTCAGCCTCAATGCCTCTTACCTGGACTACTAACCAGTCTCATAATCGGTTTCCTTACCTTGAGTCCTCCGGATCCACCCCTGCCCCACCCAACCTAGTCTCCATCCTACAGCCAAATCAATCTTCTAAAAATGAAAACCTGATTGTGTCACCTCCTGCTGAAAACCTTTCAACCTCTCCCATGGAGCTTAGTACCCTTGGGATAAAGTCCAAACTACTTAGCATGGCACCCAGGGCCCTTCATGATTTGGCTCCTGCCAAATCTTCAGCCTCATTTTTGGCATTGCTCCCATTTCACACCTAGTCACAATGAACTACTTTGCAGGTTTCTGAGCACGCCATTCTTGGCTTTGCTCCTAGGCCTTTACACATGACATTCCCTCTGCCTGGGACATCCTTTATATCCTTCTCTCCTATCTGTCTAGCCAACTCTTACTCATTTCTTAAGACTTGGACTAAACTCCCTTAGCCCAAGACACATATTTTACTGCTGTCTGTGTCTCTGATGCCTAGTACAGTGTCTGGAATATAACAGATCCTCAGTAGATATTTGCTGAGTAAATAAATTCATTTACTCAGTGACCCCATGGACTGTAGCCCACCAGGCTCCTCTGTCCATGGGGATTCTCCAGGCAAGAATACTGGAGTGAGTTGCCATGTCCTCCTCCAGGGGATCTTCCCAACCTAGGGATCGAACCCAGGTTTCCTGCATTGCAGGTGGATTCTTTACCATCTGAACCACTAGGGAAGCCCAATAAATGAATGAATGCTCCCCAACTCAGTTGGCTGTGTGGAAAATCATCTCTGACGGATGCTGGCAGATTTGATCAGTCCCTCCCTCTAAGGAAGGAGCCCTCTCTCTCTTGTATATTATCCTTATTATACTGGGTTGCAATTCTTTCTGTAAAATTCTGCCTCCCTAATTCAACTGTGAGCATCTCGAAGGCAGAGCCATGTTTGATCCACCTCAGGCTTCTACCTAGTCTGCAGCATAATGCTTGAAGTATAATGAATAAGCCTCCCAAACACCTGACAGTTTTGTCCCTTGTCTCATATTCCTTTACTCTCTTCCCCACAAATTCTCACCACTAATACAGCCAAATTGTCACACTTGTGGCTTCACAATCATACAAAGCTCCTCCTCATCCCTGAGACTTTTCACCCGCATCCTCTTATTTTATATGCCTTTCCCTCCCATCCACTCAAATTCTGCTACTTCTTTAAGAACTGTCTCAAATTTTCCCTCCTCCAGAAACCTTTCATGCATCCATCCAAGCCCACCTCTGAGTAATGCTAATGATGCCCAACCATCTCATTCAGCCCTGGGCATCCCCTCATGTTACTCACGGGAAAACCAAAACTCAGAGAGAGAAAGAGGACTCTTTTAAGGGCACAAAGCATGTGCAGTGGTAGAAATATTACCTGAACCCAAGTCTCCAGTCCACGAGTCCTCCCAATAACCAAAATATATGTCTTATCTATATTTTCCTCATGAAGACTACAATTTCCTTGAATGTAAGACTATCTTCCACCCATTTATCTTTCCAGGACTTAACTGGAGTGTTGAAGGCTCTAGAGGTTTCTCTCTTGGCTTCATTGGTTACTAGCTGTGTGACTTTAGACAACCTAACCACTCTAAATCTCAGGTTCCTCATATATAAATGAAGATAAGACCAATGCCTATGTACTTAGACTGTTGTGAATATCAAATGAAATAATATAAAGTGCCTAGCACTTAGTATACACTCAATAAAGGCTATTTTCTTTATTGTTGGTGTTCTTAATACTAACAAATCCTTGCTGGTAGTGGTTGATCAAAAATTGGAGGTGGGAGCTACTGGGGTATGAGGCAATGAGAAAAGGAAGCAAACAACCAGCTCAGTCTGAGATCTGGTGGAATCCAAACAAGGTTAGTGGCGCGGCAGGACGTTTGTACGTCTGAGTTCCTAGTGCCATGTGACTGTGAGGGCCCCAAGCACATGGTTCCATCCTGGCGGCGTAGCTTCCCTAACTCTCGCTCAGCTATTCTCAGCAGTCTGTAGGGGGAGCCAGGAAGCTAGGACAGGGAGAGGTTGCTGGAAATCTTACTAAGGGCAGAAACGACACCCCATCGCTACTCCCCACTGTCTTGCCCCTCCAGGACGCTCTCCAAGCTCTGTCCTCTGAGGTAGCTTAGCCGGGAGCTGTCCTTCAGCACCAGAGGCCGCCTTGGCCTCAGGCAGGACAGTGAGGGCGACAGCGGAGTTAGGGACAAGGGACTGGTCCGATCCGCAGCCGGCTCCAGCGTCGCCTAGTCACGGGAACGGGGGCGGCGACCCAGGGTGGCAAAGAGACGCTATGAAGGTGCCTCCTGCTTTCTGCCTCTAACAATCACCCTCAGAAGTCCCCTAGCCCTCGGGTGGGGAGTGAGCGGCCGCTACGGGGACGAAGGCGGGCGCCCGGGTCTGCGAGGGAGGGGGAGCGCCGGGGCCTGGGACTCAGCGTGCGGCGTGTGCACGCGGAGAGCGGGCGTATGAACGGAGGCGCTGAAGTGAATGGAGTTGGGGGTGGACTGGAAACATCCCCAAACAGCACAGGCTGCAGCCGGCTGGCGGGGGGGCGGGGGGGGGGGGGCGTAAGTCCTGAGGCGCAGGCGCAGTCGGGGCCCCAGTCCCGCTCCCTCCTCCTCTTCGTGGCTCTTTCTCCGCCCCACTCCCCTCAAACACACTCGCACACGGGCTCTCAAGGTGTTCTCCGCACAGCGGAAGATGGCGACAGACTGAGGGGGCATGGCCAGCGGGAGCCACGGGGCCGTGCCGCTCGGCTGCCGCCACAGCGGTCCGAACGCGAGGCGGAAGCTAGAGGCTCACTAAGTAAAGCCCCGCGTCGGCGTCCGGCGCCTGTGGCGCCGCGGAGAGCTAGGTGGCCCGCCCGAGCCGGAACTCCGGAAACGACGGGCGCTGAGCCGGAGCGGAGCTGGCCCCGGACCGGCCCCGGCGAACAGCCAGAGCGCGAGCGAAGCCCGAAGGGCTGGGCAGCGGGCCGGCCGGCGGGCCTAGGAGGGCGCAAGCGAGGCAGGGAGCGGTGCGGAGCGGGCGGCCGGCGGGCGGGCGGGCGGACTGGCGGGCGGGAGCGGAGCGGCGCGGGGCGAGCGAGCTGAACGGAGCGCGGCGACCGGGCCCGCACGGCGGCGCTGAGGGGCGCAGAGCTGCGCCGAGCCGAGACGGCCGGAGCGGAGTGCTAGCCGGGCGGCCGCCGGCGCGGAGTGGAGTGGCGCTGGGCTCGGGGCAGCTGAGGGGCCCGACACTATGAGGAGTGCGGCGCTGCCGCCTCAGCCGCCACCGCCCCAGTGCCCCGCACCGCCCCCCGCCGGGACGCTGGGCAGTGCCTAGCGGGCCGGGCGGCCGCGCCCGGGCGGCGAGCAAGGGAGCGCGGGACGGGCGCGAGGACGGTGCGAGAGCGCCCCGCCACTCCGGCCTGAGCGGGGCCCCGGGCCGGCCGGCCTGCCTCGCCATGCAGCCCCCGAGGTAGAGCCTGGACGGCGCCGAGGAGCGCGGAGCGGCGCGCAGCCGCCCGCCCGAGACGGCCGTCCGGCCTCGCGCCCGCCTGCTCCCTCCAGCCCGGACCCCCTGAAATATGTTCAGGGGCGCTTGGATGTGGCCCGGAAAAGACGCCGCCGCGCTGACTATCTGCTGCTGCTGCTGCTGCTGGGCTCCCAGGCCGAGCGACAAACCTTGCGCCGACTCCGAGCGGGCGCAGCGATGGCGACTGTCCCTGGCGTCCCTGCTCTTCTTCACCGTGCTGCTCGCTGACCATCTGTGGCTGTGCGCGGGGGCCCGGCCCCGAGCCAGGGAGCTGAGCAGCGCCATGCGGCCGCCCTGGGGGGCCGGCCGGGAGCGGCAGCCGGTACCTCCTCGCGCGGTGCTGCCCCTGCCGCCGCCGCCGCCTCCCGGCCAGCCCAGCGCGCCCCCGGGCACCTGCGGCCCGCGATACAGCAACCTGACCAAAGCCGCCGCCGCCGCCGCCGGTCCCGGGCCGGACTGCGGCGGCGTCCCAGAACCCACGGGGCTGGACGCAGCTTGCACCAAATTGCAATCTTTGCAGAGACTTTTCGAACCGACTACCCCAGCGCCCCCTCTGCGGCCCCCCGACTCCCCTTCCCGTGCCCCGGCCGAGTTCCCCACCGCCAAAAAAAACTTGCTCAAAGGCCACTTTCGGAACTTCACTCTTTCCTTTTGCGACACCTACACGGTCTGGGACTTGCTGCTGGGCATGGACCGCCCCGACAGCCTGGACTGCAGCCTGGACAACCTGCTGGGGGACCTGCTGGCCGTGGTGGCTAGCCCGGGCTCCGGGGCCTGGGAGGTGTGTAGCAACTGTATCGAGGCGTACCAGCGGCTCGACCGACATGCTCAGGAAAAATATGACGAGTTCGACCTCGTGCTGCATAAATACTTACAGGCAGAAGAGTACTCAATCCGGTCCTGCACGAAAGGCTGTAAGGTAGGGACTGGCGTCCGCGGCCACAACGGCTGCCGCTTTGGCGGCGGGAACGGTGGCGGTGGAACCGGGAGAAAAAAGGTTTCCCCCTGCACCCACCCGACCGCCTCCCATCACCCCCACCGTTCTCAGTGGGCCACGGGTAGTGCTACTGTGGGACCCTCCGCGGAGAAGGGGCCTCAGGGATTTAGGTCAGGTAACCACCTGGCTAACTTCTATTGATTCTGGGTTTGGGCACCATCGGACAAGGGCTTTCTTGCATCCCGCCCCCCGCATGAGGCGGGAAGGGTTCGGGGCGGGGCGGGGGGGGGGGGCAAGTCAGCAAAGGGGTGGAAAGAGGGCTCTGGCTCCCCCAGCCCCCATCCTTAGCCAGCGATGCCCCTTTCCTTTCCTGGGCTGGAATGGAAAGTCCTGGGACTGGCTGCTACAAGGGGAAGGCCAAAGGTGGGGGGAAGAATATTTGCCATTTAACCCTTACTCTTCAGCCCCTGCCAGTGGGTGAGGGGAGGGGCGTTTGGTCGTGGGACACAGCACACTGCTGACCTTATATGACCTGAGGTGGCTGGTCAGAGCCTAGGCAAGTGGAGCCCCAGGGTGCCTGTTTTCTCTCAAGAAAGGAAGCTGCTAGCTCCTCTCCCCCGACAAGAGAATGAGCTGGGAGCCGGGCACAGCAGCTTGTGAGAGGGTCACTGAAGGCTGGTGCATTACAAGTCTCAGGTGCCTTCCCAGCATGCTGGGGTGGCAGTGGAGGAAAAGCTGGCTTTCTAAGCTGTTGGGGACAGGCATCCAGAGAGAGGAGAGGCGAGGCTGCTGCAGAATGCACCTGCCTGGGGCAGAGCTGAGTGTTGAGAAACTTCTTGACCCTGAGCAGGGTCATTCTGGACAGTGAGTGTGTGGGGGCTGTAAACGTTTGGGACATGGTGCTACTCCTTTGTTCGTTCAGCCTGCCAGGTGGCCTGCCTTTGAAAGGAAAAGGAACAGCAAGGTCAAAGGGTCAAGTGAAGAGGAGGCCAGGTGGGGTGCTGGCCTCACCCATCCTAGAACTGGGGGCTGAGAGGAAGATGATTACCTCCCAGCCTAGCTTGTCTCCCTCTGAGGTTTTGGGGAGGGGCGGAAAGTGCCCCTTTCCATCCACCGTGACAGCGGCCTTCTGCCGGGTTCCAAGCTCATGGTGGGCTCCTTAGGGATTTGAGCAGGGGGTTGGGGAGGAAAGGGGTAGCTCCTTGTTCCTGACTTCACTTTCTTGTTCTCCTTTTTCCTGTTCTCGTAACCTAGCAGTCTCCCTCCCGCCTCCCTCAGCCTCAGCTGACTCACTGCCTCACTCACACTACCAAATGAGATATTCCACTTCTTAAAGGTGTACAGACAGATAGACATGCACACACTGCCAAACAGCACCACCGCCACCCCAGGCAAAGTCACACCGAGATGGAGAGAGGTCGGCACACCCACTAACAGTGCCACTGAATCAGACATGGTGTCATACACATGCACATCTCCCCAGCATCTCAGAGACACACAGGCAGAAGTACCGTCACATGAAAAAAGGACACATTTTGTCACATAGGGATAGACATACACCCTTGATGTCAGCCACAGATACACACACTCAGTACAAACAGAAGGATGCAGCCCACTAGCAAGTGGAATAAAGGATGTCTGTCTTTTTGTGGTCTTCACTCTGACCCCATGGCCCTGACATTTTCTTTCCCACAATCTGCAGGATAAAAGAGAGACCATGCCACAACTTTCCCATGGGGTTTTCTTTTTCTCCAGGTCACAGTTGGCTTCAAACTCTGTCTGATGTGGCACTAAATAATAACCCCTCCCATTGATTATTTTTACCAGGCAGTTTGATGGAGAAAAACAACTGGTCTCTTGGATTCAGGAGGCCTGATTATCTCTAACACTTGTTCGTAGTGTGACCTTGGGCACATCACTTCACTTCTCTAAGCTTTTGTTTCCTCATTCATAAAACAAGGATAATAACCCTGGTTGTGCCCACATCCTGAGACTTTTGTGAAATTGAAGTGGGAAGAGGTAGCTGATAATATTTTGTAAGAATAATAAAACATCTAATGGTGATGTCCTGCTTAGGGTTTTTATCCTCTCTCACATATATTATGAGATCACAACTGCCTGGGGAGGCTGGTAATACCAGCATCACTAGCTCCATTTTACAGATGGGGAAACTGAGGTGTAGGCTCAAGCAGTTTACCCCAGCGCCACTTGGCTAACGAGCAGGAGTACCAGGCCTCTAACCCTCATGGTGTTGGTGCTAAGCCCATGCTTTGGCCGTGGTGTCTTATCTGCTCCACAGTGGCCTGGGTCCTCCCTGCTCTCCTTTGTCTCCTTGTCGTTTTCGCTCTCTCACTCTCTCTCTCTCTCCCTCTCAAGTGAACTCCGCCTGCTCTCTTGCTGCCTGCTGTGCCGGGAGAAGGGCAGTGCAAGCTCCACGGCTTTCTTCCTGTCTTTCCCACCCTCTCCGAGAATGTGCTCTCCCGCTGAGGCTAC